>NC_139729.1:20710257-20897757 GCF_964211835.1 Anser anser | reverse complement strand
CATATATTATTTGGAAGACAAATTACAATATTTTGGAACACTTAATAAAAAAAAAAAGAAAGAAAAAAAAGAAAAAATAATCCAGTTGACATCAGTATGGAGTTTAAATTTATTCTGTAATAACTTTATGGTAGTTCTTTGTTTAAAAAGGTAGCTTTTAGCAGATTTTATTTAGTCTTACTTTCACGAAAAGGAAGCCACTTCCCTTATGGTAGATACGGATGAGATGAACACAGATCATGAAGGTAAAATAATGCAACAGACAAATATGTTGTTTCAGAGATGTATATAATGCTTCCATTTTTTTAATTGGATATTCTGATTTCATTTTATAAATATTCTAATTGAATCTGTATTAGATCAATACTATTAAAAATAAAGATTTTACCTTAATTAGACGAGTTAGGGAAAATTAAGATTTGGGCATATACGAAACAGAAACATTACATGTATGTAAGCATCCATAGATGACATGTCACTGAGTCACCACTGTATTTTTAATTGCTCTATTTACAGATAGAAGAAAAATGCACACAAGTTCGTGTATCTTAAACTAGTAGAAACATAACTTTTGCATTTTTACTAGTCATAAAATTTTAGAAGTCAGAAGAGAATTATGGTTTTGAAGAGCAGTGAGATGACACGGCTTTAAAAACCTCTAACTCTTGGTATTCAAAATTTATTCAGTTAAACATTACTGTAAATCTCTCAAGTTTATAGGTGATAAAATACTTTCTTTTTAATACACTCATACACAGGAACACACATACACACAAACACGCAGACATTTGGGGACCACGTATATCTTTACAATTGGACATAAAACTGGAGGAATCTTAAAAGAATTTTGATCTTTTTATTGATTGAGGGAGGCAGAAATGTACTGATTATTAGGTTAAACATCAGTAATGATATATTTTCTTTTCTGATTAGAATTACATCATGATGTTCTACTGCTTCCTGAGGTGTTGTGTTTTTTTTTAATTCCTATTTACTATAAATGTAATGTGAATATGCAAGTGTGCTGACAGCCTCTTCCTTCCGCCCCCCCCCCCCCCCCAATCATTGTGCAAGTGAAGATTATCTTGAATTAAAGTACCAATTAAAGTACCAAATCTAGGGAAGGTACAAGCTTCTTCAGCTACAGGTAGGCTAAGTGAGCAAATGTTTTAACAGAAGTTAGTGAAAGAAAGTACATACAAACCATATGTGATATAAATCCTAATAAATGTGCTGGGTCAGTTGGCTTTAGAGACTGTTATCTGCAGGTGTTTTCTTCCCATTTTCCTTTGCATAACTGGACATATACCAACCACATTTTACTTTCTCAGTAATCAGTCAGCCTCCTTATATGCATTAGTTTCTATAAAGGAGGTACACAGAAAAAGTGTTTTGAATATTTTTGCATTCAAACTCTTGCTGTTTTGCATTGTCTCCTCTCCTGGGGGAGCACATATATTGCACGTGCCACGCCAGTGTTCATTTTCAATAAAAAGAGAATCTGCTCATACTATGGCTAAAGGGATTGTTTTGTCATACCGCTGGTGTTATACAGCCTGCAGGATCAAATTAGTGATTTCTAGTTCAGTTTGAGTTCAGGCTTGCCTGTTAGTGGGCTGCAGTCCACCACCAATGTTTATAGAAAGAGAAGTGATTTTGCTGTGAACTCTGGAGCTCTGTGTGCTATAAAATATTTACTTTTAATTTGTTTGGTGTTGTCTCTGTAATGCAGGCTTTCAAGCCAAAGACAATCTATGTTAAGGATTTCCCTTTTTAGTGTTATAGACATATTTTTGTTTGAAAATGAAGAATTATCACAAATTAAAAATCTTTGAAGGTATCTTAAGCAATTAAATTCCTATACCTACATAATCGATCTGTGCAACACTTCATTCTTCCATTATAGAGCAATTAAAATGTATGTGTCTTTTGCAGCAGTATTTTATCGTAGAAACTGAAGCTTTAAAATTGTAGCTTTTCTAATCAGGGAAATTAATTTACCATGTTTCCTGTGTCTGTAAGTATAGATGACTTTGGGTTGTGTGTATTTGATGTTAAATATGTCCATGCTTAATAAATGCATCAGAATAAGTGCAGCATCAAAGAACTAATATGTTGATATCATCGCAGAGAAACACCACCTCTAAATAAATGTAGAGAACCCTCGGTGACATCGGTACGACTGAGAGCTGAATTCAGTCCTGTGCTGATATAGCAGGTTGTATCACTGGTTGCAGATGCTCTGCAATGTGCTGAATATGGCTGTCAGTTGTTTGTCATCGGACCAGGGCATTTTTAGCAAATTCTCTTTTCCTAGTTATCACTTACCAAATGATTTCTCTTGATTCCTTTTGCTTGAAGAAAAATGTAGTCTGTCCTGTAGGTTTCCACTTTTCAACTCTGAATCAGAGGTTTGGGGGAAGGGAAGGGAAAGAAGCACTGCTGCCAGGCTATTAATATAATATTTGCTAGTGCACTGATTTTGCATTACCTCCCACTGAGCAAAGCGTGGAGTAGCATTAGTGTTGCCTTGTCTGCTCATCACTTTGGCAAGAGAAAAATTCCTCAATAGCAGACTATGCTGCATATGTCAGGAAGTTAAAAATATGCCACGGTTCTAAACCTCTATTTCAGATTATATTTCACCGTAACTAGCCAGGATCAAACTCACCATCAAATGGCACTGAGAAATATTGCCCTGCGACTCTACTGAAAGCCTTATGTTATCAAACATGCATTTGCTCGAGATGGTAAAAATACACGCTAGTGTGTAGCATGGGAAGGTGTTTGCTTTTGTTTCTGCAGTTCATGAAGAGAACTAGTGGATTATCTGTATTACGGCAACAGAAATATGACAAATAATTTTTACTGTTGTCTCTCAATCTGAGTACTAGAGTATAAAAAGGGGGATGGGCAAATGGACAACAGTTGCTTTATAAAATTCTGTTCAGGACTAATAAGTATTGAAATTTCTACATGATATTAGCCAAACAATTGTGTTCGTTGCTGAATTACTATTATTTTCAGTTGCAATTGATTTGGGAAATATAAATTATTTTTTTTAACTTTGACATGTGTGATCTTATTGTAATGATTTAGAATGCAACTCTACACTGTATTTGGATGTAGCATTATTAGCTGCCATACACTGTAATATCTTGTAGAGATATAATTGTATGCAACCCATATATGTGGAATAAAAAAAAAAAATAAGACCAGTGATTGTGCTCAGAATGGAAACTGTGCTGATAAGAACATTATTTTAAGTTTGGACCTGCAAAATTATTGTTTGGCAAAAATGGATGGTTTGAGAAACTGAAAAAAAATCTACTAAAAAAGATTTTGAGTTGCAAGGAGCATATCTGCACCGCTCCCAGCCTCCTGGTCTGCTTTGGTACCTGACTTGGCATTGGAAAAAGTAATGTGCTTTGTCAGTCTCCAGTTTAGTGTCATGTTCTGTTATCAGCTGTGCATGTTACTAGGGGTAAGTAACAAATCACAATATTTGCATGGTTCTCTGCATTGCTAGAAATGCAAAACAATTTTGATTGAATTAATTCCAGTCCAGCTATTTCTTCTGAGCAAGAGGGTGAAAGAGACCATCAAGAATCCTTAGATCTTGATAGAACCATGTTTGGTGAGTGGAATTCAACACCTAAAAGGGAAAATAAAGGATCTCCAGAACTTTCTTGTGAAATGTTATATGTATTCCTTCCATGGTTAATTAGGGATTTAATTAGGGATTATTATCTTTAATTAGGGATTATGCTCGCTGTGGTTTGGTTTGGGTTGTTGTTGTTGGTGGTGGTTTTGGTTTTGGTTTAACAACATTAGTTACCTCTTTGTCTTGAAAATGGTTTCCCCTGATGTGCTTAGTGGTGTGAGGTGGTGGTGCTTATTCACTTGACTAGTGGGTCTGAACACTAACTATCCTCACTCTCAGTCTTGTCATAGTAGGAAAGCTCCAAAAGCGGCAGAGGTTGTAAGCTCTTCTACTTCTTTTTAATCCAGAGATGAAATTTTGAGTCCTTTGAGTGGTGCACATGGATGTAATATTTAGTACCATGCAAAACAGAGACAAGCAGCCAATTTTTCTTCAGCATCACTTAACCATTGGACTGGATCTCCAATGGCTTTCCAGAGTCAGCAGAAAGGAGAATTTTCTTCTTTCATCTCATGAAATCATAGTCTGCATTAAAGGAGGGAAACAGATGACTAAATGTGTACCCATATATATTTATGCATTTAAGCACATAAAATTAAATGCCAAGCTAATATGCTCTTGTGTATGCGAGACTGCCAAATCCATGACATTTGGCACTCTCCAGATGGAAACTTAGGTGGAATATGGATTAATATTTCCCATAGCTGGCTTTGAAAAGAAAAACTTTGTGTTGTATGAAAGCATTACACTTGAGTCTTAGTTGGAAATGAATAGAAGCCACTGGAATTGCTCGTGGCAAAGGCTGTAGGGTAAGGTCAAAAGGGCTAGAGAGAGGTGCAGTGAGATACACCTAAACTGTTTATGCGGAGACTCTACAGATGATCTTGTATAGTTAGAAGAGGTAATATTATGGGAAGTGGATAGTTAGGTGGTTTGTAAGAGTGTTCAATGTGTGTGTAAAAGCAGTTATGAAATTCTGCTTTATGATTTGAAAAGTAATCCAAAGTGTCACCCATAAGGAGTATGCTTTTAAGTGTCTTTGAGTTTTAGAGGGTATTTGGAGCCCCTGCTTGGAGCAGTTTTAAAATAAAAGAAAGGCAAACCAAAATTACCTCGATGTACAAAATAACACTACAACTATATTATGAAAGGGATAAAAGGGAAGATGGGAAGACAGCGTTACTATATGGTCAGAATTAATGTTTTGTTGTTGTCTGTAATTATGAACTTCAATATATTCAGAAGGTTCTTTTTTTTCTTTTCAGAATATTTTTTAGTGTAAATGTCCTGAGTTTCTATTGTGGGCATCTACTTGTGAGACTCTCTTTTACTTCAAGGTACTGAACCTTAATGGTGAATTTTGTGGAAAAGTCTACAATGATGAAGTGCTGGTTGCACAGTAGCAGTATTTAAAACAAAACAAAACTTTACCAAAGACTGTTAGAAATACAAATCTGGCTGAGGTCCAGTGGAGACTTGTGGTCTTAAGTGCCTTAATGCTTCTCTATAACTACCAATAGTTCTCCTGAAATCTTGTTCTTTCATTAGTAATCTGCATAACTCCCACAACCCATGTGTATGAATGTCACATTCTTATTCTTCATGGCATTTTTTTCATTATTTTTTTTTTAAATCTACTGGATTCCAGAACATATGAGAGTTAAATGCAGCAGGAAAGAGAATTATGCATAGTGGTCAGTAAATCAATATCCTCTCTAACAGAGGTTAAAAATATATTAGGCAAGAGAAGAATTATTTTCAGATAAGATTTCTAATTATGGAGTCAGTGAAGCAGAGATGCAACCAAGTAGTTTGAAAAGGAAGAAAGTGCAGAAGAGTAGTCAAGGATGGAAAAATTCCTTGCAGGGGCTTTAATAAGATTCGCTAAAACTGGGAGGAACAGTTTGGGATCAGCTGATTAAGTCAGTGGAAAAAAAAAAATAAGTGAAGAGCTTTGAAAATGAGAGGGTGCTTTTAACTGATGCTTGAATTGACTAGAAAGGAGGAAGTGTTGTCAGGAAGCATGAAAACCAATCCTTATCGTTACTTGAAATAAATGTGTAACGTAGGCTTTTCCAATAGAAGACAGATCCTCCCACCCCAAAACAGGAGGATTCCATACCAATAAATGTGCAATAGAGGAGAACATCCAAAAACCTTATTTGCCTCCAACAGTACAGCTCACCTTTGCAATAATGGAGTTCTTGGAATTTTAACTGTGGTGTGGATGGAGTCACTGATGTTCCTCAGACACCTTTAAATATCCCTGCTCTAACGCTTCTGTAACTTCCCAGTCAGAGAACGTTTTGCCTATGCCGTTTATGTTTTGGCCCAAGTAAATGCAAAGCAACATGTTGCCTATATTGGTCTACAGCTGAAGTACCTGTCTTTTTGCATTAAGTACCTTCCCCCCCCCCCCCCACCCCCCCCCGGAAATGTAGAAATACTGTCTGAACATAAGCTGAAAGTATCACTTCCATGATAATTGTGGAAAAAAACCTCACAGGTGTTCTTATGATAAGGAAGCTGGTGAGTTAGGGAAACCTTGAATGTTAAGATAAGCAGAAATCTGGGCCAAATTCCCTGCTCTAGTGGCATGCAACTGAAAGGCTTTGCCAAGAGATGGGTTTGGCTGATGGCTCTTCAGAGCAACTTCCTACATCCTCTGCTGAGCCTGTAAAAGTGTTATATGATTTTTGCACTAAAAGATACAAAACTAAGTCATCCCTCCAAAATAGTTGGTTGAGGAAGTTCTCCCTTTTTGTTTACAAGGATGATTTTTATTGCTAGTAGCTTTTGAAGGCTCAGGAAGATAAAACTGCTTTGTGATGGTGGATGAGAACTGATGTTTGATGAATGGACATTGATGGCTTTAGCTGGGTGGAACTGTATTAATTTTTAAAAGTATTTGAACATCTCATTTATGTTCCAGTTTAGGATATTGCAGTAAATTAGCAGAGATGTTCTTATTTGTAATCTGAATCTTAATAACACTTTGCCTGAGACTAAGTTATACTTTTCGTTGAAACATTCCTTTTGATGCACAGATGCATATATATATGCATCTCTAATGCTAACAGTGAAAACATCTGTGCTTGAAATATCATAATGAATTGTTCTTTTAGGAGAGGTACTAGGCAACAATTACATAACTCTTCCTGATGTGGGTTGGTTTTTTTTGGTATATTAAGTAATGAGTCAATACACTTTATCTTCAAAATTTCTAAAGCAGCAGAAGCCCTTCAAGAATCCTGAGATTCTGCAGTCACTGCTGATCTCTGGATTTTTCCCCCCAAAAGATAAAGGCCAATCCTTGTCCCTTTATGCTTAATCCCTGCTACCAAAAGACTCCCCAGTTCTTTCATTCAGATGAATTATGTACAATGCCCTATTCTTCAATGATATATGACAGTACTACGAAACATTTTCCAGTTTTTTCAGACTCCTCTCCAGCCCTGTACTTATGTAAGAAGCTAGTAAATTACAAAGTAAGTGCTCTACCACTTTCTATCTGGGATTTCTTTTTTTCCCATGTATCTGTATAAGTATAAAGAGATGTTAATGAATGCTAGAATCTTTTCTATAACTACACATCTTGGTTTTGCTTCTTTTTATGTGTAAGCCCAGTAGCAAGCCATAGGCTAGGTGTTAACCTGCAGTATTGTGCACTTGGTGAATCTCTGCTGACTTTGTAATGCAGGAGGTCAGACCAGACAATGGTACTGGTCTCTCCTGGTCTGAAATTCCATGAGTGACGTTGCAACCTGATGTTCCAAAGATCTCTGTTAAAAAAAATAATAATAAAATAACAAGCATCTCATTTATGCATACTTGGAATTTCAAAAGTAATTGGTTTGGTTAGAAAGGGAATGACTAAAGATAGCGTGGCTCTGTAGAAGTATCAGTTTATGCAGGTCCCATCACCCTTCTACAGAGTTAAACTTTCACATGCTATTGGTCTTACTGTTGCCTTAGGGCATACAGCCCTTAATGCAAACTCCACTGAGGTAAATTGGAAATTTTTAGATTAAGTCTATGTTATCTGGTGTCATACTGATGTGCAGTCTTAGTACCATCAGGTTTCAATTTTCTGGGATTTAGCAATTTCTAAGATGGTTTGAAATTCAAGCAACAAACAGTAATTCAAAGACCCATTAATCAGCATTCTGAATGTACTCCTATTAATTATTTTGTCACTTCTTACAATTATTCCCTACCATGCTTTCACCTTAACTTTTATGAAGTGGACTATTAATTAGCTACACTGGAAAAATGAAGCAAATACAGTACCAGTTCCATCTCCTCACTCTGCTCCTGTAATTACTTTTATGCAGAGCTCTTTTCTCTAAACTGCTTTATCAGTCATAGCTCTCAGTAGTGCTAGAGGGGAATTAAGTAGACTCGCCCTCTTAACAAGAGAAATCATACAGTAGGGTATGCAGTCCGTAGAGCTACAGGGCTGTTGTTGCTGTTGGTTGGTTGTGTCTCTTCTCTGCCAAATAACCATATTTTTTTTCCATTCAGCCTTCTAAGCTGAACATTTCACCAGAAGGGCTTTTTTAGGGGAGCTATTAACTATGAAAAAAGGGGCTTAGCTCATTTCCTGGTATGTGTGCTGGGTACTCTGGATGACACTCAGTTCTTTGCCGTACCACAAATTTGTGTATGACCTTGAACAGCTCAGGTGGAGTTCTTGTTCCATGTAAACCAGATAGTTGTGCCACTGATCCCAATGGAGCTGGGATTTCTCTCTCTCTCTTTTTCTTTTTTTTTTTTTGTTCCATAGTTTCCCTGTATGAAAATAGGGAAGTAGCAGTTTCCTCAGGATGTTGTGAATATAGTAATGTGAAGGATGCATGTAAGAGGGTGGAGGTGGCTGAACAAATGCAAGAGTTATATAGAGTACATATAAATTACTGACATGGCCATTTTAAAACCTGGTGATTTTATCACTGCCACTAATCCTTGCATTCCAGAAAGAATGATCCTTTTCTAAAAATGTTTGGTTTCAGGACTAAGGAATCTTGTAATTACATTTTGGAATACATTTTTTTTTTGTATTTATTTAGTCAATGTGAAAGTATCACTTCTCGGGGAAGTAAATGCACTGTCATATGAAATAGGGAGGACTTTTATTGATTTGAAAAAAAAATTAAATCACTAATGTGTTAGTTAATGGCATGTAGGAGAGTACCATGCAATGTCAGCTTGCCACTTCCATGAAACCATGTGTTTGTAAGGAATAAAGAAAACGTGTTTTGCTATCCATGCGTAAAAAAGGAAACACACTCATTACATTTCCAGTTCACCACCAGGTTACTTTTTTGTTTGTTTGTTTTTGACTAGTCCTGAACTCATATAAAAATCTAGAGGCCACTGCAATAAAAGGAGTGATAAAAGGAGTGATAGGTATTTATAAAAGCCTGAGTGTCGCTATTGGAAAATTTCTGACATAAAACTTATTTATTAGTTTTATCTGGTAGGCTTTTCACTGGGTATTCTCTGTACAAATAAATTGCTTGCAAGCTGAAGCACTGTTTAATAGTTGATATTGAAAATTGTTAGAAATTGAGACTTTTGTGTGGTGATGTGTTGTTTTTTGTTTGTTTGTTTTTCCATGATAGATTACTACGGGCAAAATCATTAGAAGCAGCTGAAGTGTGTTCATCTGAAAACTCAGATCATCGAATCGTAGTGGTTTGTTCCAGTGGTCTTGTCCCTTCTGCGTGTTCTTTTTAATGTACAGGAGTGAGTTAGTCATGTGGAAACTGAAAGAGATCAAATAGAGAGATCTGGATGTTATTTCTATTATTTCTGATTGTTCCTAAATAAATGCAATTGTTTAATAGAAGACACATCTCTGAGAAAATTAACTGTGTAATTATTACTGAAGCTATAGTTAAGAGACAAAAGTGATGTTGCGCAGCTGTCACTAAGGATCTCTACTCACTGTTCTGCCTTGCATTTGTAGTGACATAAAAGTGATGAGAAACAAAAATGGTCTTGCATGAATTTTCCTTTCAGTTTCATTTTTCATTGCATCTGTTCTCATATGTGAAGTGAGTTGCATGAGGTACTATGAGATCCAAGTCCACTTTGTTCTTAGCTTGGGTGCAATTGTGCATTTTGCAGTTAGCAGCTCAGAAGAGCTGTGAAGAGAGATTTTTAAATGGCTGCAGAGCAGGAGCTTTTTATTTATATGTTTTTTTTATTGCATGTATTTAAAAAGAAGGTTTATACTTTGTGTTGAGTGCTTAGCTTTGACTGTTTACCAAGAGAAGGCTGCTTGGTCACTCGCTTATTTTAATCTACTAGTACTGTTGTTGTAGCTGTGATCATCTATCGATATAAGTGAAGCAAGTTTTTCATAGAAAGAGGTGATATCTTTTATTGAAAGACTGAAACAATATCTACTAATACCTCTTGCTGTATATTTGGCATCTTTACATAAGAAATATTGTTCCTTCTCAGTACATTGATGATGTTAACACATCATTTTGTTTGTTAATGTTTCCTGTATGTAGTTTCATTTAGCTGTTTACATATGGGTTAGTATTAAAAGTATCATCTGGACATTTTGAAGTTTAAATTAACAGCTATTTAAGGTTCCACTGACTCATTAGGAAATGTTTAAATCTTACAGTAGTTTTCCTGTTTGGAGGGGCTGGGGGTGTCACTTTTCTCTATACTGACATCTTTAGCACTATCGTGCTCCTTGCATTTATGAAGACTCTAAGACTCTAATGGGTCTAGATCTGTGTATTATTTAAGGAGCTGTAATACAAATCAGCCAATGAAAAGCCACTTATTTTCTGCCATGTCACTTAAAATTTGGAATGCTAATTGCACAGAAAGTACCTTGCTGTAGTTTTTTGAAAGTATGATGTTGTCATTGTAATTATCATCTATTGCTACTGTCATTATCATCATTCATTAACCACAGGAATATCAACTGCATTGTGTGTTTCTGTCATCAGAACTGCAAATGGGATATATTTGGTTTTGGACCGTTTATGGTAACTTGCAGAGTTAATTTCAGAAGCACATAGTAAGGATGGAAAATGCTTGTAGTTTAATCTTTCATGTATATAGTATGGTTAAACTGGATCTTGCGTCTTCAGACTTTTTTTAGTGTAACAAAATGTTGGTTTGACTGTGTGTGTTGTTCCTTAACAGCTGACCTCACTGCCTTCCTGTTCCGAAGATGTTTGTTAAGTCTTCAGCTGGTGGAAATGACCAGTTTAGAGGGTGTTATTTTCTCATTGCAGTGATAGCTGAAGTTCCTCTTTTATGAACATCTAATTTTACAAGACTATTCAGCCAACTTGTATCTTTGTCCCTATTTTGAAATACATAGATATGTTCCTACATGTATGCCAGGAGCCACCCATACTTATTATATAGCGTGTAACTCCTAATCCTGCACCTCCAATTACTGTTTCCCAACTGCCATCCTTGGAATGACAGCAAATACAATCAAGTGCTTTCTTTTCCTTTAGACTTTCAGATTTAGTGGTGTGGTGGTTTTTTTTTTTTTTTTCTTTCCTCTGCTTGTATTTCTTTCCAGTGGTTCCCCTCCCCCTCTTCTTTAGTTTACAGACTTCTCCAATGCTTTTTTTTTTCTGTGCTGATTGCAGGAACACCCACCTTTCTGTGGTTTTAGTAGAGCCTTTCATGCTCTTTTCTCTGTACCAGCCCTCTAACCAGATATTTAGGCCAATTATTCTGTTCAGTTTCATTATTCTGCTCCCACAACTACAGTAATAGCCCACTTGAAAGATCACTTGGCTTCTTTTACTGTTGAGACTGCTTGCTAGTTCCCAGAATGGCATCTTCACATCCTCTGATCTTCTGTTTCTTTTTTTTTTTCCAGAGTTTTATTTAAATTAAAAAGGGGTGAGGGTTAAAAGGAAAACCACACACACATAAATGAGAGGAGAAAAAAAAAAAAAAAGCAGTCCGCATATCAAATACATGCTTTCAGGAAGGGAAATTCCAACACTGGTAGTTTGCAGGAGACACTGAATATCAAATACAATTATTTAGTACATTATCCACAACAGGACTATGAATAAAAATCCCATTGAGATTGTCAGAGCAAGCATTGCCTGCTCTTTGTTTTGCAGTCACATAGAGTATGAATTTTACCTACGATTACAAAATGGCACCCAGAAAACCTTTACTTCTGTTTTGCCTGTGCACATTCAAATTATACTAGCTTTCACTTCTAAATATCTTTGTTAAGCAAATGTTTTAATAATGTGCATAGACACTTTATATACGTTTTATATCATCATGTTAATGTCTCCCAGATTATAGATGTCTTAAACTTAACTTCATATTTTAAAAAGTAACTTTTCTGCCTCCCTTTCTTTCTCATCTTCTATTGTCATCACTACCATATAAAAGTATTTGGCCTCTTCATCTTTATCTCTTGATAGAGAGAAAAATATTGAAGATAGGCTGAAATATTTAATGCTTATTCCTTGTAGGACAATTACCATCAGATGAGAATTTTAAGACTAGATCTAACTCATTATGTCTTGTTAAACATCCATTTATAGCATATGTAGATTCTGTTGTCCTTAATACTGAAATTGTTTATCTGAGATGAAAATTGTGCATTGTTGTTGAACAATAGAGTAATCTGTTCAACAGATTTGCATGTAACTTGTTCATATCTGTTTCATCTCTCTTTTTTCTTTTTCTATAACGAATAAGGTATTTTTTCAATTGTGCAGCAAAACACAGATGCCTTGGGGTATGGATCATTTTTTTCCTAAATATTGTAGCAAACACTGAAACGGTACCATATACTTTTAAAGAGGAAAACAAAACCAAATGTCCAGTACCTTTTTCAGTCTTATAAATAGTTAGAAAATGCATCTGAGAAAAACTTCGTGGCTCATGGCCACATATGCAGACAGTTTGAATATAAAAAATACTTAAATGGTCAGGTATTTCTTGCCATAGGTCCCTTAACTGCTGTAACTTTCAGAATAAGTTTTTAATTTCTGTCCTTTCAACAAAAGAGACCCTGAGCCTGCAACTGTATAAAATACATCACTGACAATACCGGTGTTACTTGCAGAGGGGAGGATCAACCACACATAGTAGAGTTCTTAATGCACGGTGCTCTGTGCTGAGATGAGCTGATGCTCTTTCTCAGTCTACTTCCTAATGAACAGGTGCCTTGTACCACTATGGTTGCCTTTCTTGTTAGCAGTTTCAGTAGAGAGGCTAATGATTAAACGGGCACTTCTCAAGGTCAGGGATAAATTACATACCCAGGAGAGTGTGAACGAAAATTGCATTGCTGTTCTCTGTACTGTATCAATTCAGAAGAAAGAGGACTTCACTTATCAGAGCTGTCAGTCCAACACCTTTCACAGCTGTTCAGCTCATTTAAAGAAAATACTGAGAATTCTGAATTTAATTGTTCTAATACACACAATCATATGGTGAAAAGGTTCTCTCGAATAAGGGGGCTGTTATAAACTGCGTATGACAAACTGCTTCTATATTCAGAAGGAAGATCTTTTGCTCATTTATTTTTAGTGCTATAATGAACTAGAAAACAGGATGCAAGCCATGTTTGTGCTTTCATGTAAATACCAAAAATACTATTTTGTTTTGGAAATATATTCTGATAAAGGGCGAACCCCTCTTTTTCTCTGCATTTTGGAAGCTTAAACCTCTGATCTACAATGCTGTTTTCAAATCACAGAGATGATAACTGCGGGGTTGTGAACCTAAAATAATTTTGTGGATCTGCAATTATCTTCTGTAAGGCAAGATATGATTTATGGAGATATGTGAGAATAGGGCCCAGGCTTAGAACCATTTTCTATTCAGTGGACCATTCTTAGTAAGTATATCTGCATTTTCTTAAATGCTATAGTTAAATATATATATATATGAACTATTAAAACTTCCTATGTGTCCAACAAGCAGAATACTTTAATATTTTCCTACTTAATTGGAGATGTTCTTGGTATATGTCCAAACTAGAGTGCCAAAACTTTTTAGCTATAGTGCATACTTTTGAGGTTATGCTTTTGCACAGACTAAAAAACAAACAAACAAAACAAACAAACAAAAAACCACTGAGACAATTTAAAATAATATTGATTATCTCAGCAATGTTTATACAACACAGGGAGCCACGCTTAGGCAGGGAGGTAAAATTTTCTGATTTGTTCTGATCTGTCAGAAATGGTCCCGCCATTTTTTCCTCATTTGTCTTTGCTTATTCTACTGAACTATTCAGGGGTTGATGTTTTTTAGGACGTGAGGTAAGTTTTGCAACAAAAATACCTAAGAACTACTTTCGGTCTGTACCTTTGAATGATTTTAATGTGATACTGAATTCAAAAGTTTTTGCTGCTTTATATGCAGTGACAAAATCAGCAGATTGTTTAGTGTCACAACAAATAAAGAATTTAACCAGCTCCTTATCAATCATTTATATAAGTTTATATTCATTGGGAATTTTTAATTGCTTGTCAGAGACCTGTAGTCATTCTTTAATGTGACCAAAAGGATGGCATGGACACAAAAAATGGTTAGGTAAAGTTTCACTTGGCAAATTTATTAAATCTGTACTGCTAAGAATACTTAGCATCTATTGCACGCTCAGTGGAGATTGGAGGCTTGCTAATGGCTCCTTCTTCCTCACGCTTTTACCCTGCTTCTCCTCACACTTTTACCCTGCGTGGGTCTTTCCAGGGCTGCAGTCCTTCAAGAACTGCTCCTGCGTGGGCTTTCCACAGGCTGTAGTTTGTTCGTGGAGCAGTCACCAGCTCTGTCACACTCCTCCACAGGCCACAGTGTGGGCACGTGCTTCACCATGGTCTCCTCAGGGGAATCTCTGCTCCAGCACCCACAACACCTCCTCCCCCTCCTTCTTCCCTGAGCTAGGTGCTCACAGGGCTGTTTCTCACACCTTTTTTCTTCACTTCTCACTGCCAGGCACCATTTTGCCCCTTTTTAAGCTTGAGTTCCCAGAAATGCCACCGGCATGGCTGGCGGGCTCAGGGGCACCATGTGGCGTGGCCATTATGGAGCAGGCCGTGCCAGCCTCTCCTCACAGAGGCCGCTACCCAAACCGTGCCACCAACTCCCAGCACAGATGGCGCTGATTTCTAGTTTCCTAATTTTAAAAGGGAATACTTTCCTAAGCTAGCACTTATTCTGAAAACCTGGAGATAGAGGAGAGCAAGTCTGAGGATTATAGTAAGTGTCATATTAGCTGAAAGTGGTAATGTCAGGTGAATAAGAAAAAGTCACTCCTGATATCTTTAAAAGGCCCATTTTCTCTGTCTCCATGCTGTATTAGAAACACCCTGTCATTAATTATAGCTATGTGTGGAACTTCTAAATCCTTTGTAAAGATTTTATTATAAGTGCTTTAAAAAATTTAAATGAAGTCACCTGTGAGGTCATTAGGTCAAATTATTTTTTTTGCCTGTTCTTGACCCTTGAATAACTCATGCAAGGAAAATACCTTTGTGTCTCTTTTTATGATGTAGGAATCTACTGGAGAGCAAAAGCTTTTACATTAAAAAAAAAAAAAAGCAATAGCAGAAGTAGAGGAAGCTTTATAGCTTATATGGTAAGAACAGAATTTACTTCAGGTGCTTGGAAAATGTAAATTAGGCCTGGTTAATCAGGAAGTTGGTTAAATTCAGTATTTTCTCTGACATCAAACTACTTTTTCTGTCACTACATGCAAAATAGTAAAAACCTTTGAATTTATTAATATGATGGGATTGTTCAAAAATACATTAACATGATGTTGATAGAGAAATTAGACTTGAATTACAAAGACTGAAGCTCTACCAATATCCTAAATACCACTATCCTAATACATTTTATTTTCTTTAATTTATGCTTTAAAAGCATTTAGAAGGTGCTCAAGATTCAGAGGAATACTGAGAACAGAACATCCATTATAAACTTCTAATAATTTACGATACAGAAAATGGTAATAGTAAAAAACAGACTTGCAGTTTCCTTGTCGGGCCCTATTGACAAAGTTCTGCTGAACACGTTTCAGACATAAGGACACGGGGAAAGACCTATGGTAGTGGGATGGAAGAAAAGCTCTTTCATGTAAGATGTATTTTAAGACTGAAACTCAAGGCTACAGCTAAGCTGGTACACTACAAAGATCATTTTCTGAGTGGAGGATGTAGTGAAAAGCTCAAGATACAACCCTTCTGCCCTTCCTCTCTCACAGTTGTTGCTAGCTGTAATCAATTAATTGCACTCAACCACACCTATGCTGGTAAAGAAACTGCTAAACCTTGTCTTGTAGGGTGTAGTGCAGAGCTGAAAACAGTGCTGAGTTCTAACTTGCCCTGTTCAAATCAAATCTTTTCATTGAATTTAGAAGTGAGGGTGTTTTTTTTAATGTTATTGTGTTTTTGTGTGTGTGGTGATGTAAAGCTAATTTAGATTAGTTTCTACGTGTATAGAGAGATTCATATGTAGAAACTAAACTTAGTTTCTTATTTCAAAACAAAACTGGAAGAAATTTAGGGTAGCTTCCTCTAATACTGTTGTTTTTTTTATTTTTGTTTTTGTTTTTTTTTTCCTTCCCAGAAACAGCAATCTTAAGATTGGTCTTTTTTCCTGTTATGGGTTTTGTTTGTTTGGGTAATCTAAGAACTTTCTGATGAACCTGTAAGGGATTAAACCTACATTTGCAGAACCATTTTAATTTGTTATTCTCAATGGATTTCCTAAGCCAGATACCCTGTAGTTTGTATTTATTTATTTATAAACTAAGCTTTCACGTTTATAGCTATCCTTGATAGTAACTATTCCATAGAGAGAAAAATTACAACTAAAAATAGGTTATATTAGAAATGTATGCTAGTTACCTTACCCTTATCCATGGCAGAAACAGTGTAAGACTGAAACCTTGCTCTCTATTATTATGGATCTACCTGACTTTATAATAAGGATTGAACAATATTACAACTTTAGAATGCTAATTTGTTTATTTTGTTTAAAATAGTTGAATGTTACCTTGATTCTTTCTTTAAAAGATGCTGCTCTTCTTCTAACAACTCAAAATCTTTCTTGATCCTCTATTTTTCTTTTCTTTGTTTAACAACATGATTTGTAGTTTGACCTTTGCCTTGTCAAGTGGTTCTACCTGCCAAATTTGGTGAATACGGCATATTAATATTCAACTCTTTAGGTTGGTGCAGTCAAAATAGAACAGAAACAAGTTCTTTCCTGGCTACCACACAAAGGAAAAAATGTAACTTGTTCCAAAATGTCTGCACAACTGACTTTCTTATTCTACAGTGGCTATGTATTGAGAGAATCATACTTTAATAGTGAAGCTTTTTTATTTATTTATTTTTGGAGGTGAGAAATCATCACATTAAAGAACTTTCGCAGAATTTCCTTCTGGATTGTTGTGAGTTGTGGTGACTTGTTGTGGGTTATATAGTCCATTAAGATGTACAGAGTCACAGATGCACTGCCAGTGAAATGCTAATCTTTTCACTATCTCGTTTCACAAGACTCTTGTTTTGTCATGGCAGAACTGGGTGGATCCTATTTTTAGTCATTACAATCAGGAAATAACTTCTCTTTTTCTTATTCTAGTTCACATTGTTTTGTTCTCAGATTAAAATATATATTAAAATATATATCTATATCTCAGGCAAAATCTTGCCATCATTAGAGGTTCAGGACTCTACTGTCATTCATTTAAATGAACTAAAATTCTCTCTTTTTTTTTTTTCTCTTTCCCCTGTGGAAGTGCTTGTTTAATGTTTTCATACCTGCATGAGATTTCCTTTTTTGTATCCTTTTCTGAAGGATGTTCAAAAACATTCATTCTGTTCATTTTGAAAAGTGAATCTGAATAGTCTTATCAGTTCAATAATATAAGTGCTGCTCTTTGAAATCAGCTTGGTGAGTACTATTTCCTACTTCTGTTTTAGTTTATCTGCCCAAGCTCCTTCAGTACAACAGTCTGGGAAAGTAGGAATATCAAAGCTTCTTCCAAACACAAGTGAGCCGTGCAGGTTACTGACAAGGTGCTTCTGACACCCTGATCCTGCGAGCACTGGCCAAATCCCACATGCTGACAAGGTCAGGGCTTGTAAAAGGGAAAGGTTCTGTGTCTTGGGAAAAGGTGCATATTCCCTCTAGGGAAAATGGTCATTGACTGGTCCTATACTCCTGAAGTTGTAACTCCACTTATTTTTTGATATTTTACAGCAAAATATTTTGTTTCTGCATTTAAACAATTAGATGTCAGCGAGGTGAAGTTGTGTGAATGTAACTTGATGAATTGGACTGATTACTCAGGAGTGTGGTAATAGTATTCTGCTCTGGGCTCAGTAGTTGAAACTAATACCAAAGTTAGCTACCAACTTCAGTGTCCTAGTGAAAAGAGTCTGGTGACTTCTGTTCCTGTTCTAAAGACATCTCATTTTACCTCAAAAGCCACCACAGCTGTTACTAACTGATAATAACTGAAGTGATTGTCGATACCACCATGGGGATAAATAAATTATCAATGAATAGGTGCAAAGACTGACATTGGAATCATTCACATGTATGTTGAAATATATTACTGGGAACAGATATGACTGTTATGACACTTAACAAAAAGAAGGACTTTGAGATGGTTCTTAAAGATAAGTCTTTAAGTAGCAGTCACCATTTTTAAGCTTGTGATTCCAATGCCTTTCAGAAAAGCACGATTTACCAAAAAGCAAAAAAGTTTTTAAATACCTTGTAATTGTCATTGTGCAAGTATTCTTGTCAAATCATTTATTTTGATGATAATAAATTCCTAGATGAAATCTGTAACACCAGTCACTCCCTAAAAACCTGACTGTTTATAAGATCCCACTCAATATCTGAACTGAATAAGAAACTTTAACGTTTTGATTTATTTGTTTTTGTGGGGCTGAAAAATGAGATAAAATGAAGTATGGGGTAATCATGTTGTTTATTTCATATTTCATTTAATTCAAGTTAATTTAATTTGTTATTTTGCTAACTGTTATGTTCCCCTGTGAAAATACAACATTAAAAGAAATCTACTCCAGTTTGTTTTTACTTTTTCTAGCATGTGTGTAAACACAAAATTCTCTGGATGCTTTCTACTTGTCTAGTTTTGCTTTTGATGCATGTATATAATTATGTGTTCATGTTGTCATGGTAATTGAAACCGGAGTTCTCAGAATGTGGAAATCACTTGTGTTAGCCTGGAACGGAGAAGTCCAGTTAAAGAAGACCATGTGACCGTACTGTTGGCTTAAGGCTGACATGAATTTTGTCTTAAATACAGAACCTGTTATAGCTTACCCATTCCCAACACACACTTTTCTAACCAGTTTCTAAATCCATCCAGGGACTGTCATGTTCTCCTTGCATATCTAACTCTGCAAAGTGTTAACGTCTAACACAAATGTCTATTGCTCTAGCATAAGCACACGTTTCTGTTCTGTTAAAGTGATGTGTTGTGGTTTTTTTAAAGTCTTTTCTAGAATAAGCTCCAGTATTCCAGTCTTTTCTTGTAGATTGAAAGTGCAGCAGTCTTGAAAACAAAGTGGCTACACCTTAGTTTCAACATGCAGGTGATATCCACAGCTAAACAGTAATCCATTTGAGGCCTCATCAAAAGTGAGTAAAGCAAAAAAATCACTTAGGGTGGCATCCAGAACATGCTCGTTCTGTCCATAAGGCTTCCTGTATGAGACCTGCTTATATTTGCAGTAGCTTTAAAGATTCAGGTTTAGCTTCTGATCTGGATCGTTTAGTGCAGAACTGCTATGCTGTTTCTCAACTTACATTTCTGCAGTTTATTATTTCTGAGAAGGAAATAATGTACTTATCCTTGAATCACAGTTAATCTTTTGCAAACCATTTCTGCTAGGATCTTTGTGGACTCTAATGGTGTGATGGCAGACCTTCTTAGCTTAGACAAGCACTGTGGAAGTGGTCTCTCTTCTGTCATCAAGATTAATCATGAAAATCAAGAATAGCACTGGATTCAGTACTGACCAAGAACTCCGTCTGATGCCTTCTTCCTTTTTATACAGTGTGTAGCTGATAGCTATAGCATCATTCTTTTTCTATAGCTATTTACCCCGTAGTAATGATATTTAGCTCAGATTTTTTTAGTCAGACTAGGAGATAGTCTTCCTAAAACCATGTCATCAGGTATTTCCCATATCATATGGCTTGTTACATTATTATGCCTTGTTCTTGATGAATCCATGCTTGCAAGTAGTCATTTCCTGTTTCTTTTTTTGGTTACTGTAAGTTTCTTTCATGGTTTAAGTCACCTCAAAAGAAAAAAACAGTCTATAATTTCTTCCTTCTCCTTTAAGGCAGGCATTATTTTTGCTATTTTAAAGGCTTTTGTACCCATATCCATCCATCACATGTTTTCGGAAATAATTCTAGTGATAACAGGATTCCCTGTTCTCTTCTGATATTGTCCCCTTTTGTTTGTACTTTTAATTGTGGGAGCTGTCTGATTACAATTGACCTTCTTAGTAACAATGGTCAATAAAGCAGTAAACACTTCAGACTTCATGACATGATATGTCAATAGCTTTCTTTTACCTTTAAGCTGCTGACCAACCAGTAGTTTTCCTGGTCCCCCTCTTACTCTGGTTGTATTTGTAGAAGTTCTTTTTATCCTTTGTCTCTTGCAAATTGTACCTCAATCTATTTGTTCCATTATCTGGTGATGCCTTTGCATACTCATGCTGTTTTTTTTTACACTTGGGCATTTTCCACTATCAGGTATTTACATCTTATATTTGAAACCAATTACGTGAATCTAGTGAAGATGTCTGAAACTTAACATATTTATAACCTTTCTTCACACTGGGGCAATCAGCATTGCATTTTTTTACTTTCTCTTTTTTAAAATAAGGACCTGCCTATTTTTCCTTTTTTCTTTCTTTTTTTTTTTTAACCTCTCCTTATGTCCATCCCAGGCAACCTTGTCTGTTAGTTCTGAGTATATTAAAAATATTGCTTCTTAATGTGCATTGTCTTTATTTGCTCTTGTCTTTTCATGATTATGCGTTTTACATTCAAGTGCTAGTCTAGTGACTTGTTCAGGTTACAGTTTTGGGCTAATTTCATGAGTCTCAGTCTGTGGTTCTCCTCACTTCTTGTACCATATTTTTGAGTGATGTCATTTTTTTTCATTCAAATCTGTAATTCATCTTTTTATTATATGTGTTGATATCTTAATTTTATTTGTAAAGACACTAAGTTGAAATTATTGACTACCTAGGCTGGGTAGGGTGTTTGTTATTTTTTCTTCAATCTTTGACATAAGGACTGTTAGAATAGAATGATTCCCCTGAAAACATCTACATCAGGTGAACTGTATATTCTGTATATTTACAATCGTTTGAAAAAATTAGTCAGGAAAGCAGAAGTGATACAATGGAATCTAAGCAAGAGAAAAGAGCTGGAAGTAAGACAAGGAAACTTTGAAAGGAATAAAGAGCTCCGTCAGGGGTGAATGTGGAGGAGGGAGCCTTTTTATTAATGTGGTTTCACAGCAAGAGTACTTCACGCTTGTGCTCCTTGCCATATACTGCCTTCCTTTAGGTGGCAGGTGAAATTCAGTACACTGACTTTTAAATCCCAAGTGCTTTGGGAATGGCTTCCCAAAAAGTCCTTTTGCATGTCTTAGTGCAGCAACCAAGGTGAACCAAATCACTTATACAGAGCTTTTATTGTCCAAATGGGAGTGAGTTCATGGCAGAGCACTCACCTCTGGTTGTCGTCATAAATCTGTCTCCTCTACCTGAAACTATATAACAGATGGCTATAGTTTTATGCAGTCAGAAGCCCCAAAACAAGCAAGCTTATGTTTTTATTTTCTCTGGCCCATAGCATTGCTTCCTCAAATGCTATTAATGCTGCTTGGGTTTAGCAACTGCAGTGGTTTAAAGTGTTAATGATATGTGACAGACTCTTCATGCTTATTAGCTCTCTTCCTGCCTAGCACAATTAAAGATGATAATGAAAGAACCATAACCCTAAAGGATGTAGACTATACATCTTTTTAAAGAAAAAAGATTATAAACAAGTACATATAAAACAAAGACTTAGAGAGATGCTTGTGTATCTAGTGGCTGCAAAATAACGTAAAAACAGGAGGAATATTTTTACTGCATATGCTTCTGCATCACTTCGGTCACACGCTGGGCTAAATTAGGAATGTTACTGTCTTTCTTCACTGTAAAATGTCTTCTGAATCTACTTTCCCTTATTGGTAGACAAAAATCTGTATTAAAGGATTTTGTAGCATTGGCTACATTTGCTGCTTTTTGTTATTGTTTTTGCACATTGTCAAGAATGTGTGGAATTCTAATTAAAAAAAAAAAATGCAGACATTTCTAACCAGAGATTGAGAAGTACACAGTTTTTAATGTTATTGTCATGCAGGTCCATGCTCAGGAAATATTTGAGCATGTGTGCTGTCCAGTTTTTTGATAAGATGGGCCTCATCAGAAAGCAAGATGTTTCATTTGGCCAGTATGGCTGATCACGAGACATCATGTCATGCTGTCTGATTTACTTTCTTAAAGTACATTATAAAAATTATTTACAAATATTTTAAAAAGCAATTTGGGGGGGAAAAAGATGGATATGCACGTCCGCCCTCCCTCCACAAAAAAAAAAAAAAGAAAAAAGAAATCTTTTAAGTCCAGTTATTTCACTGAGAACAAACCAAATGCATCTGAGACAAAAGTTGTAAAAAGAAAACAGCCTTTATAGCAGTTCAATAAGGGGAGTTATTCTGGAGTTCCTGATTGGCTTGGCTCGCTGAGGCTACGTATTTTACATTTAAATTACTTAAGTGGACATTTCTTATTCAGAATGCTCTCTCTGAATTATTTTCATTAGCTATGGCAATGATTCTGTTACCCTGGAGTCAGTATGTCCAAACAGATTGAGTGCTTACAGGAGCACAAAAAGAGAAGTTAAGCTTGGAAGGAGCTTTGTTAATTTACCTGAGAAATTTAATTTAGATTAACATGTTATCACCTAAAAGTGAAAAAGCTATTCATAAATTCTCATGAAAACTGTTTGGGGGGGGATATCAGTTCTGCTTATTACTCTGAGGCTTTCTATTTGACAATTATCAAAAATTATCAACAATATCAAAAATTAAGCCAGCCTTTGTATCAACAATGTTTTCCAGTATAAAATCACCTCAGATATTGTTCATTCTGGGTCCTTGTGCCAGTTACTGGTGCTTCTACCCAGATGTATGTGTTCAGCAGGATCTGAACTTGTAATACAAAAATAGCCTGTTAGCAAAAAGAGTAGTTGCTTGGGCAAGAATAGTATTTTATCACTGTGGAGAGGTCCAGAGTGGGAAATGCAGCGTGTACTTTGGTGTAAATTGGGCTCTTGGAGCAACAGAACTGGGTTTGGGCCAAAACCTCCCATGCCTTCCTGCTTCCGAGGGCAACATACCCAGCAGTGGTGCGGCCGAATGAAGTGAGGTGCTTTCGTAGGTGGGTCTGCAGGGTTAGGATGTGGCATGTGAAGGCATGGACCTTTATCGTCAAGGCTTACCAGAACATTATAGTGTGTATGTGTGGTGTTGTTTTTTAGTTGGCTTTTGATTATTTCTCCAGAGTGCATGACAGGCTTATTAATTACTTGCGTCCTACGTGAGATGTGTTCTGTGGGTCAAGTCCAACCATATCTCGGTGGCTGGCAGCGGTTTCCTAATAACTTCTCAAGTACGTGGTTGCAACTGTGTGTCCTGTGGTGCATTGTCTTCAGACTCTTTCTGTGGGGATACTCAAACTATATTGATGCTGTAACAAAATACTTTCTGCTTGGTCTATATTCTTTTTCTAATAGCTCTTAATGTTCAATTTGCCTTTCTCACTACTAACTGAGCACAGAGCTGGTGCATTCAGACAACTATCTACAGTGATTACAAGAGCTCTTTCTTCTGTAACTGCTCAGTACAGTCCCTCATAGGGGAAGTAAAGTTGGGATTAATTGCTACTGATTCAGTAATCATCAGTGCATCTCTGAGATAGTGGAAAGATACCATTGCCACTAGGGCTTCTACTAGTTTCAAATGTTATATCAAGCATTTGAGCTACATACTGTGTATAGATGTGGTCTGGCAGTGACTTGCAGTTTTTGCCTTGGCAGCCAAAGCTTAACACATGGTGCTCGTTTTGACTATCTTCATTTTTGTCTTCTGTACAAGGTGTTTATAATTAATTATTTAGTGTTTCTATGTAATAATAAATGCACCCCCCCCCCAGTGCTTCTCAGTCTATAATTCAACAATCAACTGGCTTATTAAACAATCAACTTACCTCACTAAAAAGTGTTCATTTTTAGTCTGAATTATTTCAGTGTCTTTATATAAACGTTGCTCTGCAAACAAGTAGTTCTATGATCTGTAGCAAAGGGCCCCAAATCAGTGGCTAGCTTCATTTTTTGAAACTGCAGCGTCACTGCACTGTTAGGGCAGAAAGAAAAAGTTCCTAAATATCTCAGAAAATTTGGCATATACTGACTTTTTGGTGGGTGTGCAGCTGGGACTTGAAATCAAGTTTCTGACTGCTATCCTCTCCTCTGGTGCAATGGAAGTAGACTGCTGGGTACTGCTGTTAATTGTAAAGGGAATTGGCTCTGTAATTCTCATCTGCTTTACCTGATGTTTTGACCTTCAAATACAAATATTTGCATGATCCTACAGTTTCGCCTTAGTTTTGCAAGTGTCATGGGAGGGGATATGAACACTTCAAGGTCTTACGGGAAACTTCAACAGGGCTAAGATGTATAGGGAACTATAGATTTCTTTGCATAGAAGTGTTCTGAATAATTGAGTCTATATAGTAAACTGGAGCAAGTCTTGATCATGACAGAAATTGGTCAGCATTATGCTGATAGGTATATTTGACTTTGGATGAGTGTAGATTTCACCCTTTATATTTACAGATGACTGGCAAAATTGAATGCTACTGTTGCAAAAGGGTCTTCGTCTCCGGGGAAGTAACACAAGAAGCACAGATAATATGCTTGTAAGGATACAGAAATATATTAAGAGCTTTTTACATGCTGTTTTTGCATGCTGTATAAAATTAAATGCAGTCTTGGTGGAAGAAAGGTCCCAAGACTCCCAAGCTGTGGGGGATGTTCTTAGTATGTAACTCAGTTATCCAACTTTCACTTAATTATCAAGGTTTTATATAAAAACATACTGACCCATACGATGGTATCTACTCCTGTAGTTTGGTTATAAATGTGATGCCTGTGTGACACCTTTCTGTGATGTTACGTGTAATTCTTTCTGTATGTGGCTGCAGCTCTTGGAACTTCTATATTAAACACAATACTGTGGTTACTCGTGAATGAAATCACTGGAACAGTGTTGGAGAAAAAGTACACAGAGAGATTTAAGGCAGAACGTGGCAAAGCAAATGCTGCAATTATCTGCAGCTGAAAACAAGTAGCTTTTAATATGTCCATTCACCTAAGAAGGGAGGGAGAATTATAGACCACATGCTCTTTCTTTCCCTTTTTCTATCATTTCTCTTCTTTTTCCTTTATACAGTTTATCACCCATAATTTCAGGATGTGTTTTGTTTCTTTAAGCTGTTTTATCTATAGGCTTATGAGGTCAGTCATGTGTGAATTCTTTTGTTAGTCACCTCACCTTTTGCCTTGATGATAGAAAATTGATCAGGCCTAAAGTACAAGTTCAATAGACAACCCCCTTGGTCCTTTGTCTAGGAGAATAGCTACCATTGAAGGCCATGAGCAGGTTGCTATTAATATGACAGCCTGCTCTATCTCCCACTGTAATTTATAATGAAATACCTAATCTCCATTATTTTGATCCAAGCAGGCGATCCCATGAAAAAGTCTTTTCATCCAGTTCCCAATGGCAGTTACATGAGAAATGGCAAACCAATAATTTTTGTCAAGTTTTTTAAGCCAACAGAAATGCTTTTCCACTGCTACAGTTTCAAAAGGCACAGATAAAGCTCATTCACTGAGATGAATGAAAAAGCCATCTGGGGTTTTTCTTTTTGACTTCCTTTCCTTTTCTCCATCCTTGTAATCAAATTTGAGCAAAATCAAATGGGGCTTTCTATGAAAGTACCTTTTGTTGATCTGAACGAGCTGGTAATTTACAAAATACCCTTCCTTTGTGAGGAAGGCTAAAGAAAAAAAGAATCAGTAGCTTTTAAAGCTGGGCCTTGGTGGGACTCTAAATGCAGTGAAAGCAGTCTGTGTTGAGAGATTGAAATGTATTTCAAAGCCAGGCCTGAGTCAGGGTACAGGGAAGAAAAAACCTATGTGCATTTTATAAGAAGAAAAACCTGAATGGGAAGGGGAAAAGAGAGAGAGAGAGGAAAAAAACCTGGATAATACATTAATCATTATTTTGGAAATTGTCTTCCTTACTGACACATACTGCGTAACTAGTGATTGAGAACTTGGATTTTTGTTCTATTATAGGCATCTCAACGTTTGTCTGTGCTGCTTTAAAGTTTGAGAGGCAAGGATCCTTGAACACTGCTGGACTGTGTTTTAAATGTTTATATTTTTCAACTTTGGGGCTTTTTTGGTTTTTGTTGGTTTTGTTATTTTTTTTAACCTTCCCTGTGAAGTATTATGGGGAGAAATACTTACAGGAAAGCTGAGTTTATCCTTTTGGGCATGCTAATGTTTATTTTTATTGTATTTCTGCTTACCAGATTTCCTAGTGGTAATTATTTCCCATTGACTCGGACCAAAGGACGGTGTGGACACCTAACAAATAGTAAGTTTATGCCTTGTTTTTGTTATTCGTATTTCATCATTGACCTGGAGAAGATGAAAATGTTTGATTAATTGCAAATTCTATATTGTAAGTATTAATGCTGTATAACTGTATGAATCTATTACTGAGAGATATTGATGATGTAATTTAGCTCTTCTTATCTGTTACTTACCATAACTGTTTTGTCAGATACCGATAAGTGTATTGTTCTGCATTGAAGATAATACAACCTCTGAAATAAGCACTAATTTACATGTCTGAGCAAACATAGCCCATATTTTAATATTTTTTGTATTTATAGATTTGCTTAGAATGCAAAGTAGTTCTCATTTCTCCACTTGTGTTTTTATTCAGGATAAAAATGCATCTTAAAAACAGCTTTTTGATTGCACAATATAAAATGTTACTGGTAATTTTACAGAAATGTGGACAGTATAGAAGAAATTCTGGGGTGGTTGTTGGTGGTTATTATTATCATCTTTTAAAGAAAACTTATCGTATGTGTTATTTTTAGTCTGTTTTATGTTGTATCCTGCTAGAAAGAATAGAGAGGTATGAACGTTACTGGCTAAGATCTTATTATTTTTAATGAAGCACTAGTAAAAACTCATTGGTTTTTCAATTTTACTTTGAATACAGAAACCATAGAAATAATTTAGAACTGTCAACTTTAAGTTGTAAGCTGTTTGTTTTGGATGAAATGGTATGTGATTTTTTTTGTGTGTTCCTTTATATGTGTATACAATGCTGGAATATCAACTTAGCATGTTGTAGGGAAACAAGCTGGAGTAAGTGCTTTGCTTTTTAACATTACCAAGAATCCAAAGACAACCATGTGAAGTTTGATTGCAGCTTCAGTACTTAGATCACAAATTATTTAACAAATAGCTTCCAAAGTATTGTCTTTGATATCTGATTGAATTGGGGAATGTTAAGAAGTCACTTTTGTATCTGAATTTATTTTCTACTCCTAGTTCTTAGTATCCTCTTCACTTTCAATTTCCTACAGGATTTGTTTCTCTCATGGTTTTGAGCCATTTGCTGCCTCCTAATGACTGACTTTTAAAACAGCAAACATGGATAATTCTCCCCTCAAACTTTCTGAAACTCACTGTTGCATATTTTGTCTGCCATTTTTCATATATGTGGAACTGATGAAGAGATCTGTGAAGTTAGTAGCTTTGCTCTTTGATATCTCAGCAGTTCAGAGAGTGCATTAATGGGAAACTTTCCTAGTGCTGAGTATGGAAACAAAGATACAACTAGCTGAATTCCTCTGAATCGTGTTGTTTATGTAACATAACATTGCTTTCACAGGCTTGCAAGCTGGTATTATATGTTGTTTGTTTTAGTTAAATGTTTGTCTCCCACCTGTCTCCCTTCCCCTTGCTTAATATTAAACAACCTTTATTTTTTTTAGTTTTACATCCTTCCTACTGTATACCTTCTTTAACTTATATTTTTCGTTAAAGACTGTCAAACCTAATGAGTTTTAAATGGCTATTTAACAAATGAAGCAACAACAGAGCAAGAGGGTAAGACCAAGATAAGACCTGATGGTCTTATCGTGGAATCAAAGTTGGTGGTCATAGTATGTGCTTTTTGAAGCACAGTGTAGCACCACTTTGCTTGAAAACTTTGAGACCTGTTTCAATACAAATAAATACTAATGATTATATGGGACATGCAGAGAACACAGACTTTAATTTCTGTGTGATCTTTTCCTTCTTGTGAATACTTTGCAGTTTTTTAAGGATGCAATCTCAGAAGCAGACCAAATGATTTAGGATGACAGTTTTTAGGGAGTTCTGATTTGTCCCCTTCTATTTATGTATTTTTATGGGTATGTTCTAAACTCTTCCCTGGGTTGAGTTGCACTCAGTGACAATATTCCATTTGTGGCAAAATGTTGGTAAACCACTAAGGTTTTTAAACATAAGTTGGACCTTATAGGGTGCTAAGTGCCTCCAACTGTACCTGATTTCATGTTGCCAAGCCTTGTGCTTGAACCTGTCAAGCTCAAGCACATTGTGTGTTGTGAAGAATTAGCATAATAAATTACAGTATTTTTTTTAGTAAATGTGCTCTATCATTTCAATCACCTGTTGAGAAGGCTTTGTTGCAGGAAAGAGTCATAGCAACACATGGTGACTACTTTTTTGTTTGAGAATGTGTATAATTATGTACTTCACTTGTATGCGTAATTAATATAGTCTGATTTGAATATCTGAGATGAGTTTACGGTAAAAAAATGATAAAATGGGGATCTGAAGGTATATCAAATAAGTTTAAAAGCACTCCCCCGATTGAGAAGATAATCCAGTACAGTACAAAGAGAACAAGGAAACGCACACTATGACAGGTTAGCAATACGAGTGAGTTGTTGCATCTGTTGAATATAAGTAGATAATTCTAGTGCCTGAGATTAAGTTGTTTAATTAGATGGTTTGGATGTTTAATCAGACTGAGGTGGATTTGGATAGGGAAAAATGTTCAACGGACATTCAGTGGCATTTATTTTTTAAATGCCTGAAACAGTAAGAGATGGGGGACAAAGGACGTTGTTAATTCCTCAGCCTCATGTGCCCTCTAGGGTTCTGCATTGCCTGTAAGGAAAACTTTTCCTTCCAGTTATGTTTTCCGCTCATCCAGGTTGGGGGTGTTGTAGCACTGTTGGTCTTAATTTGAAAAGTGGAGTAAACCATCACAGTTCTCTTGTGTTCTGTAAAGTCCATCCCCAAATGTTTCAGGATGATTCCAAAGTTCTTCAAGCTTCAGATATGGCTTTTAATGAACATCGTGGTTGTCAGTTAGGGTGGGACAGCAATACCAGTGCATTAAAATACTGTTATTATTATTGTGTCATTTAGAGTGTTGTTGTGGGCACTTAGAACTGTTGTAAGAGTTGCATTTCTGGTGCACCATCCATTGTGAGTTTGGTGGAGTCAGCCCTATAATGCAAATAAAATTTGCTGTTCAGCATCAACTGTGATAAAGAGTATTTTTAAACAGTTTATTCACTGTGGATTCTTAGACCATCTGCAAAAATATCTCAGAAAAATCTTTTTGTAATTTTGAGCACTACTTGGACTTTCCACTTAGTCATAAGGAAAGAGTAAGTGATTTTCACTGTGGATGACAAACTTTTTGCTCTGCATACAAGGTAATACAGCAAGATGTTGTAGAGTATTTTTGGATTTACATATAAACACTTATTGGACTATTTTTGTCATCTTATAATTACTACATGTAATCCACTGTTGTCTATGTAGGAACCAAGAATGTTCAGGACTTGCGATATGATATTTTCATAAAGCTTGTCTTTAAAATCATCTTCCTATTTGCCAATTCCTTATAGGATGAGTTGCTATCCGGTGAAGTTATGATGTCCAGATAATATTGCTTTAAATACTTTCTGCCAGTTCTGTCCTTTTGTTTTGAGTAGAACAAAACCTCTGAAGGACTATGTTGGAATTCATTGTAAGCATAAGTGTTCATAATGTGGCCATCATCCACGATATCAGCGTCTCATAAGTTCAATATTTTGTCTTCCTGCCACTGCCAAGGGGAGCTGGGGGTGGGGTGGGTAGGTCCAGTGCTATTTTTGTAGTTGCTTGGGATAAAGAAGACTTTTTTTATTCCTTTAAATTGTTCATTTGTTATTTACCTGTTTATTTCATATATTTGGAGACTGTAAAAATCTGTGGCACAGCTTGGAACTATAAGTTGCAATCTTTTCATTTTTCTGTTTAATAGAGCAGACTTGAAAGACACTCAAAGGTGTATTTGGTGCTTCAACTTCTTCAGAGACTGTGTTCATAATAACATACCACCAGCAACATGAAATTAGCTGGCTCTATCCTGTCCTGGCAATTTGTCCTAAAGCTGGTGAGTAAGGGCAAAACTGCAGGAGAAAGGAGAGGTCGAGTAACCACTCTGAAAAGTCTTGACCCATAATAGGGTTCAAAAGTAAAAGTACTGTTTGCTGCAAGGCTCTTTGTTTGCATACAGCTTGAAACTGAATCAAGAAGTGGAAGCTGTGCATTCATTACATATGTGTATAAATGCATTATGTGCATTTGTAATTAATACCAAGGGATGCCCTTGTTGTGGTATTTCTGATCCCAACTATAGGGCATGCCTTCCATTTTACTTAAATTTTTTAAAGTAGTTTTGTTGCAGTCAGTCTCTGGTACAGGTGGAATATTTAGAGCAGCCTGTACCACAGCCCTGTATGCTTTGTTAGATGGCCATTTATTCTTCATTCCTCCAGAGAGTACCCCACTCACTGGGCTGTACAGAGCACAGCAGTCTTGTTCCTTGTGCCACGACATGCAGACAAGCCACAGTGGCACACCTGCCCATGCTGTCTTCTGAGCAGTCCGGGATGAAGTTTTTGAAGTTTTATGAACAAACATCTTCAAATGCAGACTCTTCTTCTTGTCTTGAAAGGCAGCAGTTTAAATGAACCATCCTGAGTAATGGTTACTTTGGGGTTGGAGTGAGTTATGTGCTGAAAGATCCCAAGGGATGTTGCTTTATTAGGTCATACTCTTGCTGTCACATCAACAGTCTGTGGTAGACTGTAATATCTGTTTGTGGTCAAAACCTCATGGTTTTTATGTCACGTAAATGTCTTGTCGCCATAGTTTCTTAGCAGTGTGTACAGGAGCCAGCTGCCTAGAGAGGCAGCAGGTGAAATCTGTTGGAGTGTCAGAAGCTTGCTGGAGCTCCAGTAGAGTTTTGGGTTAGCAGACTCCTTAAATGTGCACAACAGAAAGGAGTTCTTCTGCTTAAAATACGGCTCCAATATACTACTAAAATGCTGCATTAATGTTTGGGATAGCTATTGTTGAATTCTACTGACAAGTGAATTCAGATAGTTTCAGCTAATTATATAAACTGTATTTTTGGACCCTGAGCCAAAAAAAAAAAAAATCTGTTAAAGCAAAAGCAAGCAAACACTCTGGTAGCATAAAGTCCTTTATCTGTGCTTCTGTGACGGATAAGCTTTCACAAGAAAAAAATAGTTTGAGATTATAGAATGCCACATGTATTACATTTACAACTTTAAGTACATAAATGAATCTTAGGTTCCTGTTTGCAATGGACAAATAGGTATTCATAAGTATTAGTGGGTAGAATTTAACTGAAATCATCAAAGTTCTAAGTTAGTGATTTGTAGGAATGTTTCCTTTACCTTTTATTTAGGACCAAAGAATGTTATGATGTACCAAGGATATGTCTCCTAGATTCTTTTTTGTAACTATTTTCTTATGTCCTTTTCCTGCTCTCTTCTCTTTCTGTCCTATTCTGTAGATCAGAGAATTTTCTAGGGCATGGATTGATGACTTTGCCATACCTTTATTTATGCAGTAAGGACTCAGTTCTTGGCTGAAGATTCTAGGTTCATCTATGCCTTCTTATCTGAGAAAGCAGAGGGTTTTTTTTAAGCTAGTCCCATACATGTGTATTTAAAAAAAAAAAAAAGTACTGGGGTGGAGGAAAGTCTTGACTGGCAACTTCAGAGTTCGTATTTAGCATTAATGCTATACTTTTTCAATTTAGAAGATTAAGGAAGGATAGTTTTATGGATAATAGCAAAATATAGGCTTTTTATCATAATTACGCAAGCCTTTCATGTGCTGTGAAAATGTGTTTGTTATGACATGTACTATTTTCCTAACCTAGGTACCTTGTAGTTCTGTGAGCTTAATCTAGTACTGTTAGTAAAATACTTTTGAATCCAGTGGGAGGTGGTATAACTATGTGAAGAGCTCTTGAAATACAGAGCCACTTCTAAGATTAATGCTTGCTGTGTGAAGTGATTAAGATCACTGCCTGTTTTGTGGTTATTGATGCTTATTAGGAAATCTCATCATTGTTTTTTAAAAAAAAAAGAAAAAAAAAAAGAACTGACTACAAATACTAGACTAAGTTCCATCGTGATTCCAGGACTGGTAAATCTGATAGTGTATGATCTCCTTGTATGTCTCCTTGAGTTAGAAGCATGTAAGTAGTTGAATTTCAATGATCTATGCATGCAGAAAACATAAACATCCTTGCGCAAAAATGTTCTCTTGCATCTTAGGGGAGCGACTCCATCTGAGAACTCTAGTCTGTCTGTTACTGTGTTCTAACACCTTCTATTTCCTCTGCTGGACCATCTCTAAGGCTTCTTTCCTTGAAGCTTTGCAGTGGAACCCTTCTGGTGTCTGTCAGGTCGAACAGATAGTGTGAGTTCTCTTGTGCATGCGGGTAATGGTGCAAGTCGATTAGGAGTATCAAGTGGGTAGGTAGCAAAATTTGGAAATTATTTAGTAGAACAGGTATCCAATTACTGACTGCATAATATATGGAAAATGTTTTGGTTTTCCCCGTCTTCCAACATTCTCTCAAATACAAATACAACAGACAGAAACTGTCCTCAGTGGAAACTTTTCCCATGAAATATGTGGGGCAAGAAGCTGAGATCTCATTTTAGTCTGGTATGCATTTTGGAATGTTCTTAAGCTTAAAACCACCAGAAATCCACTTTCTTTTGAGTCTTTTTCCATCAAATATATATATATTCTATTCACTAGAAAACCATAGCCCAGGAGAGACGTACAAGGGTGTTGGTAGCATGTAAAAGTGGGTGAAGGAAACTGTCAAGCCAGTGTAAACTCTGGATTGATTTGTAGCAGAGAGTGAAGTCAAAATGTATTTGATTTAAAACAGAATAAGCAACATCTTTTTGGCTTGCTTTCAGGAACTTGCCTTGTAAATTTAGCCTATTAAAGATAAATGAAAAAGAAATTATGAAAAGCAGCTGCAATACACAGATTGAATGTTTGGGTGGGAGTGAAAGTAGGAGTTACTGGGTTGGAACAGATTCCTTAAGATCTGTCACATCATACCATTAAAATGAAGAACTAGACATAGTAATTTCAAAGGGATATTGTGTAAAAGTTGGGAGATATTAATGCAGTAAAATGCATTGATGGATTCCAAACTTATGGTTTATTGTGCATATTCTATATATACACATAATTACTGTAGATACAAAAATATTTGCTTTTTGTGATGGTTTTCTTGTGAAGGGGATGATTTACGATATACTAGAAAAGTTTCTCTTCCACATCTATGCATTTTGTCTGGGATATTCTGGTTACTCCCTGGTTCCCCAGGCTGTCATATTAGGCCATCTCATTACTTATACCTATACATGCAACGCCCTACCTTCCCATTTTATTGTGGGGTCCTTGGACATTAAAAGCAGGTTTTACTCAGGGAATCGCAAGCCTGGGTTTTCTGCAGTGCCCAATTAGGTCTGCTGTGTTATTAAGAAGTACGTATGCATGTGAAAGTATTCTGTAAAATTCAGACAGAATCTATCGCTTGTTTTTTCATTCCTATAATATTTTTAAATTGTTTTAAGGAATAAAAACATTAATTAATTATTTTTTTTTTGAGAAAAGAGGAGATAGGCATTCCTCTTAATTAATGTGGAGGTTATGATACATATTTAACAAAGCCTGGGAATTCCAACGTGTAGACATCCATTGTCTCGTCTTAACCTGATGGTGTGAGTAAAGGTTAGTGTCAGCCTTAACTCTGAATTTTCCTAGCTTCTGTCACTGTCATAACCTTAGCACTAGTTATATGGATTTTTATTCTTTTGCTTTTTTCTAGAAACAATAGCTGAAAATGTATTTTGACTAGTAAAACTAAGGTGACGTGTAAGTCACAGAAGTTCACTCTGCAATACTAAGGTGTGGCGTTTTTAAAAAGTGCAATTTTTTGAGTGCTTGTTTACTACTATCTATAGCTACAGAAATATAAGCTATAATGAGAGCCAAAAACTTCTAGCGAGACATTATACTTTAGGACAGAGCAGGAACTAGATATAGCAGCTGTATCACAACAGCAAGGTTGCTTTGTGACAAAAATATAAAAACAAAACAACAAAAAGAGGAAAGATACAGACATTACCACTGGTAAACTGTCATTAGAGACAGATGAAGATGAGTACAAAAGAAAGTTCACTGACAGCTGATCATAGGGGATCATATCTTGAGAGATGACAATTGTACCTGAGCAATCTAATTTTGACCGCTTAGACCTGGTTTGCTGACTCTCCCAAATTCTTCTCATTAATCTCATCTTAACTGAGGTTAGAGCAAGCTGTGAGAAACCTGAGGCTTAAGCCCTAAGAGAGGGATACATGCTTAACCTTAACTAAACAAAGTAGTAGTTTTGGCTGCTTCTTCCTTGGGTATACCAGCTCTCTAGGCCTGCTGGGGAGCATTCTTTGCTTTCACCTAAGGACACAGTAGCTGAATCCATTTGCAAAGCACAAGAAATCTAGCAGTTCAGGATGGCTGCCACCTTCTTCAGCTCTAAGCTGGTCTCTGCCCTTTCTGTCTTTTTCTCTTTCTTTGCTCTATTCAATATCAAGAGAAAGAAAAAGGTTTGAGGGCTGAAACTGCAGCTTCTGTGCAGCTCTGGAAGGGACGAGGGTGACTGTGGGAAAAAACCATACAGTTCTGGGGGTTGGTGAAGGTGGGTCATTGGGAAAGGCAGAGATCGGGTGCTGTTTCTGGGTGGAAGATGTTAATGGCAAATGCAGAATGTGGGATTTGTAATGCTTTTTGAACTCCAAAACACAAATGGCCTGCAAGTGCATGCCTCTGGTAGGAGCTTGGTGGCGATCATTTAAATCAGGATAACTTGGCAATGTTAAATGTGTGCTCCTCTTACAGAAGTACAGCTGTTCAGCAAAAGCAAGAATAACCCATTATAACCTGGATTTTTAAATTTTTTTTTTGTTGTTGTTGTCTAGATGCAATGTAGAAAACCTGAATTATGTCCTAGAGATCAGTTCTGTCCTGACCTTGTTAGCATGCAGCAGAACTTGCAAAATAATGCACGTGTGTAACTGTTTTCCCACTGGTTAATTCTCCGAGGTCTAATTCTCAATTGCTCTCAGTGAGTGAACTCTCATGAAGTTTGGGACCTGATCTGCTCTCTCCCAAGTGAGGGCTTTCTCTTTCTTGTGGAAATATGGTCCCCTTCTCTGAATGATGATGCGTTGTACTGCCAGCTAGCGTTTTACCAGGTGAGTATGGACACTTCATCTGGGATATTAGAGTGTAAACAAAGGATAACGTTACTTCTACAAAAACAGGGCAGCACTCTAGTGGCTGAGATACCGAGTAAAAATGAGCATTGCCACCTCTAGCACCATCTTGTGTTTTCCCTTTAAATGAAAGGGGAAGACAGTCTTCTCAGCTGCATCACAGAGTGACCGTCCCATAGGTGTGTTAGGCATCCTCTGAATGTGCTACCGGACTGGAATGTTTGAGATTTAGCCATAAAGGTACTTAGGCAGGCTCCTTGTTAGGTGTACTGTAGAATAAGAGTGCTTTGTTTTGCACTCATTCTGTTTGTGAGGAATAAAGAGTGATTTCCCCAAACTTGTTGACTGGCAAATTTTTCCATAGAATTTAGCTGTCTGGCAGTTAAATTCGTGCAATCAGTCTGTCAGACTTGGTCTTTCTGTTGGTCTGAACCACAGTATCTGGTTATGGTGTGGTTTTGTGGTTGTTCTTTTTATTAATATTTTGGTTTTGTTTTGTTCACTAAGACCCAGATTCTTTGAAGTATTTACATTCTTGACTCTTAATTACATAATTAACTTTGTGGGTCTGGTCCTAAGAGCCTGATCCTGTAGGATCATGACACACAGTACTGATGCTGAAGTCAGTGAAGACTTACATCATCTGGGGAGCAGAAGAAGGTCACATACAGTGCAGATAGTCTGTTGTGTACGTGAGATCAAGAATCACCATGGCTACTTATCCAGTATTTTGATGTCTTTTTTTTTTTTTTTTTTCCTCTTTAGTATAATAATAAAGACGGGTCCTCAGTCTCTAGTGTAAAACAATTTTCTTTGTGGAAGAATGGCAGGAGACTTTTCAATATTTATTTCTTTACAGCAGTGATGTATCCAGTAGTATCAAGGAGCAGTGGCTGATAGCATGTGCTAGAACTGCTGTTGGTCCCCCAGAGTGCAATTCTTGACCTGTACATTCCTGCTTGTAAAATAAGAATTTTGTTTGCTTTCTTCATGTAAAATTGCTACTGTCAGCAGCACCACTTCCCTCTTTTCTTTTTCTTTTTAATGGGACTATGCATTTCCTACCACAGCAGGTGCCTGCTATCTGGATGTTAAGTTTACATAACTGTAGGTAGGAGTTGCTGTTCAGTGCTCTAGAGGAGAGAATATTTCAGGATTTAAGTGATGAGGCTTTGTTCTCTTTGGTGGTTGCACCTGGGGGCTGTTCGTACAGGTGTCAGTCACTCAGCACTGGGGTGCTTTTAGTGACTGCTGAATGCTGAAAGGGAAAATATTAGCTGTGTATTCTAACTCCATAAATAAGCATACAAAACTTTAGGAATAAACAGTAAAAAAGAAAATGCGAAATTTTTATTTTTTTCAAGTGGGGTATTTATGCTTGTTCATCAAGTATGCTGCTTCTTGGTCATGTCACAGTGGCAAAGGGCCAAGCGAGTCCTGTCCAGGCTAGGTTGCCAAGCACTTAAGTTACTGGTAGACCAAATTCTGAAGAAATATTTTAGTTTCAAGTTTTTGTTTAAGTGCTAAAGCACTTGTGAAAGTATGGAAAGCTAGGTGCCAAATTAGCAGCTAGGAGCTGAACTGTCTTTCTATGTATAGAAGCTATATCTATTGCAAGCATTTCTGCTAACATATTTGATAACTGTTGCTTTTTTTTTTTAATGTGGAATTTTAGGTGACCTTGCCTTTCTTGCCTGTCGTCATGGGAAACAGAGTAATTGTACAGCAGTGGCAAGTTTCTGAAGTTATGTTTCACTGCTTACAGATGGATATTCTACTTTTCTGCTCCTACTTTTCTCAAAATCAACTTAGTTTCCCTACTTGCTGCAATTATACTATTAGTTTTATACTACTGCATTTATAATGTAGGCTTATCAATTTAAAAACTTTTTTTTTATAAGTTATGAGATTGTAACCAGCTAAAAGGGAATTTAATAGGAGGAAAGTTGTTCAGCTGGAAAATGAAAACTAAATTTTTTTGAAGATGCTTTGGAACAGATTTTTGAGTAATGCTTCTTAAGGAAAGAGGATAGTCATGTAAAATGGAGGGTAGAATTTTTAATAGGGAAAATAATGCTGGAAAACAATAGGAATGTGGACAGATAATGAGTAATTAGAGATCATATTTAAATAGATAATTTTTTGCTCTGTTCATATCATTCTGTGTTGTGCCTTTTGCCAGGATTTTGCCCATTAAGATTGCCACGTATTGCTTAGTATTGTTAATACGCAAAATCCTGGCAAAAGGTTGACATTGTAATGGCTCTAAAGGACCCATTTCAATGTAAATCCTAAGGGTCTATCAATGTGCAGGGGATTTATGTGGGTGAGTCCCATTAATGGTAATGGGACTTATGTGCGTAAATCTCTTCCGCATTGATGGGAAAATAGACTCCTTAGTATGCAAAGTCTCATTTGAAATCAAAGAGCATTTGCATAAGATCCATACATAGCATGGAACTCTGTCTTAAAAACAGTATGAAAGAAGATAGCACACCATAACTACTTCAGTGGACGAATACTAGTGCAAAAATGCATAATATAAAGAACGTCATTTAAAGAATGCAGCAATGTTTACACAATTGTCTCCAACTATTAGAAGTCAAAGCACGCTCTTGCTAAAATGGCTTTTTACAGGCATGTGGTTGAGCAAAATAGCAATGTGTAGTTGTGGAACTTTACATCGGTCTCATGTCCAATATTTTAGAATGAGATTTTGAGTGACTTGGAATATAAGTAAGAGCCAAGAGATCTTTGCAGTCCCAGTTTCACTGCAATTCTCAAGGCCTACTGATCTCATACTCTAATATTTTTACATAAGATTCTTTGGTTTTGCTTTCATTTGAAGCACCAAACATTTCTTTTTTTTAAAAAAAAAAAAAAAGTGTGGGGGGAGGGATTGTATGCCCCTGCTCCTCAGAATAATCCAACCTTTGATACAAAGATTTAACTTTATGATCTCTACTGTGTGTGCAAACTGGATTGCATCACACCATAAAGTAAGCTGTCATATTATAGCACGAAAATACAGAAAATATGAGCACACTGCTTTCCAGCAGGTGTCACTGTTGGCAAATGTAAAATTAAAACTATACGTTTATCACAGCTTATGTAAAGTTAAAAATATTTTGGGGGTGGTGGTGTACTTCACTCTGTTTTAATCTCCTCATAATACACAGGTATTGATTTTGTTAAAACTGTTTAGTATATATTGGTTACCTGTGTGAGGCTCAAATGGACCTGAATACATTATGGCAAAACAACAGTATTGTCTGGAAGATATCTAAAATGTTAAAAGCCTTCATTCTTCTTTACTGTCTGGCATCTACATTTGTAACATTATTTTAAAAACTGCTATATGTATAAACACAGTTTAATTATTTTGCTATTTCTTTTTGAAGTGGGTGAAAGAGTAAGTTGATTCTACTGGTGTGGACAAGCAGTGGCCTTCAGAATCTATTATTATTGTAGAAGAAGGAACCTGAATGTAGGTAGCTACTTAATAACAGAGTTTTGAGTATGGTATGTTGTGCAAGGTTTCATCTGCCTGAAAGTGGGAAAGCTACATTATGTCTCAATACTAATTCCTGAGGTGATGTACTATACAATGCTTTCAGTGAGACTTCTCAAAATGAGCTGCCCTCTAAGTGGAGAGATGAAAGTTGTATATATTTTAATATAGAGGATATCTGCCTTTGGTGTTCTGGATTAATTGATTAAATCAAGGAAAACACCTAGATTAAATGATATTATATTAATAGAGGAGGTATCAATAATTTAAAGTAAACTGTTAATCTTGCAGCCCTCATTTAATAATCCAGCAAGCACAGGGTAATTAGGAGTTGCTTTAAAAATGCAGCCTTAAATAAGCTTTAAGAATAATTTCTGAGCGCAGCAAACCTCTCCAAAATTGCCTTCTTTTTGGTAGAGAGAATAAATGTGTTTTTAGGTTTATGTCAGAAACATTTTTCTGCATAATGTTTTGAGGGGTAGAGGTGGGAGAGTGACACAGGTGAAAGCAATTTGTTCAGTTTTTCAAGGAGTTATTTTCTATATGTGTTGGCTTTCCACTTATATGTAGCACAGAATATGAATTTACCCACCTCGATTTACAGAATTCCTAAAGGATGCTTAATATGTCATTGAAATATGATGATAACTAGGCAAGTGATTGTCCTTTTGGATGCCGCTGTGCTGGGCGTTCAGTTCTGGACCCCTTGCTACAAGAAGGACGTTGAGTTGCTCGAGCGTGTTGCAGGGAACAACAAAGCTGCAGAAAGGACTAGAAAACAAGAGTCATGAGGCGTGATTGAGGGAACTGGCGCTTTTTAGCCTTGAGAAAAGGAGGATGAGGGGAGACCTCATGACTCTCTACAACTACCTGGAAGGAGGCTGTGGTGAGGAGGGTGTTGGTCTCTTATCTCAGGTGACAAGTGATAGGATGCGAGGCAATGGTCTCAAGTTGTGCCAGGAAGGCTTAAACTGAGTGTTAGGAAGAATTGCTTCATGGAAGGGGTTGCCCATGCATTGGAGCGGGCTGCCCAGGGAAGTCCCCATCCCTGGAGGTTGGAGATGTGGACATAGCAGTAAGGGACATGATTTAGTCATGGGATTCAGGTCATGGGTCAGACTTGATGATCTTGCAGGTGTTTCTCAATCTAACTGATTCTACGACAGACCAAATTCTTACTAAGAATGATTACAGCTTTTCTTTATATGCTGGTTTGTATTTTAATAATTTTTCAAGTCCTACTGGGTAATCTGAACTCTAATGACAGCATAGACAGAGTTAAAGTTGTCCTTAATGTGACTATACTGCGTGTAGTTATATCAACAATTCATTTGTATTTTTGTGTGTTTTTGAAGGAAAACTTTCCTGCTTTTTTTTTTTTAATGAACATATAAGTGAAGGGTTTACAGCTGTAACATGGAAGGGAGAAAAACCATGCCTGACTGTAGCACCTGGTTGCACAGGTGAACTGCATCTGAGAGCCAGGTATCAGCTGAGTGCTCTTCATCCAGCAGTGATTAGCACACCTCAACTGGGAAGGTTTTGGCTAAACTCAGCAAGGCTTGTTCTGTGAAGGGGGGTGGCGAACAAGATGTGTGGTGTCACCAAGCCAGCCTCAGGAGCTGGAGCAGGGACTGCTTGTGCTGCCTGATCCCAGCAGCGCCCGTGGGGTGAGGGCCAGTGTGCCTGGGGAGCAGCAGTGTGGAGGAAAGCCCTGCCTTGGTCAGCAGGTGATAGGAAGTGCTGCTTTCCTGGTAGCTACGCCTCCAATGGTATTGTTTGGGTAATGTACCTGATGCATTTTTTCTTCTTCTTTTTTTTTTATGTTTATAATTATACACATTTTGCTCTGTAAAGTAACATTCACACTAAAAGAAGATAGGGGCTCTTATTAAAAAGTGGTTGTAGTAGAAATATGGTTCATATAACAGCAGTTTGTAGCACAAATGTGTTACTTTCAGGACTTTAAGTAATGGTACACAGTAATATGTTTAATCATGTCTTCTGGGTAAAGTTAGAAAATATTCAGAATGTTTCAGGATCTGATAGCCTAATAGCTTTGGGCTGACAAAAAAAAAAGAACAGATTTATTAAAAATGGGCAAAATGTAAAATAACTTTCTGGCTTCTGAAGTCGTGAACAATTGCGTATTACACTTGCTATGTCTATAGTTAAAGGGATGCTGAGTGAATGCAGTTTCAGAACTCTGTTATAACAGTATTAGTTCACATGTTCATTTGTTTCATACAAAGTGATATTTACTATTGTGTGGTTTACGATATTGTAAATTAAAAGAAATTCCTCATGTGAAAACTTTTTGCTTAGAATAAGTGAACTTAAATAGTTAAACTTTCAGCTAAAAAGGCCCAGTTCTTTGGATTCTACAGATGAGCAGTATTCACTTTTATTGTAGCCAGTTTTATTACTAATTAAACTTACTCGCGTATGACCTAATGAGACCAGAACTCCCAGTCTCTGCAGGATCTGGTCCTGGATGAATTTGGGTACGCGTAATTCTGATGTGGAAAAGCAGAATACCTCCTATTTCCTTTTATTTGCCTGCTTCCTAATGACTTTTTCCATTTTATTTGTTCTCATTAGGAGTTTAGGATGCGTTTTAAACTCAGGGTCTTAACCATCTCTCTCTCTTTGAATATTTTAAGCTTAGTGTTATTGGTGTCAATTTTTTAATCAATATCTGTAGCTTGGAGTGGGAAGGGGGGAGGCAAGGAACATGGTGCTATTCTGTTCTGCAGATTTGGCGGTGGGATGTTATGGATAATGACTCCAGCAACGAAGTCTTTAGAGAGCTTTCTGTTGTGCTTTTTGCAATTTATTTTGTCTTAAGAACACATGCTGTTATGTTCACAAAGTCACTGTTCATAGGTACAGAATAAGGAGGTAGATAGAAGTGAACTGCGGCTGGTTTTGTTATATTCTGGAATTCTGCACAGTTCTAACCACGAAAAATGTTGACATCCTCTGATACTTCAGAGTCAACATTGAAACAGTTCTGGAAACATAATGGGCCTGAGAAATCTAGATTTCATGATATTTCAAAAACAGAGACAACAGGGAAAATAAGATACAAGCTCTGGTTAATCAGCATAGATACTGAAAGACTGATGGTGAAGGAAAAAAACGAGCCCCTAAATGTGATGGCTGTGACTTCTGTAGTCTGGCTTGTAACTGAAGTCCCCAGCAGTTAGCTGTAGAATTACATCCTCAAGTGCCTACATGTGGCCTTTCAGGAAGCTGCTGTAGTCAAACAGGAGTAAGTAATTGTACAAACTGTAGGTAGTGGCTTGAGATATCAATGCATGATATTTAAAGTATGATTTTATAAAACAAAAAACTGTCTGAATGCATTGCAGGTTGGATGAAAATCTGCTAGTGCTGAATGGTACAGAATAATGCTCTGATGCAGTAGTAACGAATAAATGCATTTTTTCCCTTGAGTGGAGATAATAATCACACAATTATCCTGCAATATGAAGCAGTCTGTGCAGTAAATAAATACTAGTGTACTCTTTTATTTAAGAGAAGTTAATTAGGCTTTTCACTTCTATCCCCTTTCATGAAATAAAATGATAAATGAATAGGTCTTTCATGGTTAGCTCCAAATTAAACTGCTTTTTGATTTTAATTTAGAACAGAGTTCTCAGTATTGTCAGTTCTTTTACATTTCATCAATAAGTTGATCATGTATATGGACTTTTATCAGATACACTGTCATACTGCCAGAAAAAGCATTGGCTGTAGCACTTAAGAATTCACTCCTATTGGTCCATTATTTTATATCCAGTTGGCCCCAATATACATATAGAGCGCAACTCAAGTGAAGTTTTGTGTCAACTTGCTTTCTTCCAAGCTCCTTTTCTAGCCCTACTCCTAAGAAAATCTGATATAAATATTTTAAAGCAAGGATTGCTGACCAAATGCTGCATATGTAGTTGCACAGAATATCTATGGTAGGTCCACTAAGCAGATCTTATGAAGGAGATAGAAATTATTTAATAGAATGACTCTCAAGAAATTTGTGAGTTTTTCTATTGGACTTAAGTTATTTTGTTTATTTTATAAGTCATAGAATCATTAAGGTTGGAAAAGACCTCCAAGATCATCTGGTCCAACCATCCCCCTACCACCAATATCACCCACTAAAACGTGTTCCCAAGCACCATGTCTAATATCAGCTTGAATTGTGCAGTTTTTGTATGTCTCTAATTTAGCAGACAATGTGGTTTCATTTTCTATTCAATTTTTTTCATTTCTATTCTATGATTTTTCAAAGCTCCGATTGTAAAACACCTGTCTTTGTAACTTTTGGTCCTCAAAAATATATGTAATTCTTTTATCTGTTCTTACAAATAGCATCAGAATTCTAGGTTGTCTGATGAACTGCTTTCCATTCTTGACCTGTTTGGTACCTACCTTGCAAATCTCTTTCTTAATGAGTAATTTACTTTTCATTGGATACCCTGTGTGAATGTTTGTGAAGGTTAAATAACAAACTTCTTAGCCTAAAACAGTGTTTGTTAATGTTATCAGTTTGTGACAGCTTTTGTTGCACCTTATTGGGGGAAAATCCTAGCTTAACGTTAAAAGTAAGTTAACTAGAACATGATTTGTTCTTCATGAGCAAAGGTTTTTACCTTGCATACTTAGTTATCAGTTTTCTTTAACTTGTGGGTCTTATTTCTACTTCAGACTACTTAGATGTGCTTTAAACAGGGTAAAGGAAGGCACAATTGGCAAGATGTTTTAAACCAATTCTGTATATTTCTTTTTAAGGCACACATACAAGGGAACGTACTTTTCATACTTTTAAATGCTTCCTTTTCTCTTTGATAAACCTGATAAAACAGAATATATGTGCTGGTAATTCAAGTATTTAATTCAAGGGATTTTGAAGGTTGAAAGTGGGACTTAATTTCTTTAGATATTATGAAGCTAGTAACGATGGTTGGATTTTATATTTTGCTAGAGGGAAAACGTGGTCTGAGTATACTTCAGTAGAGAAAACACATTTGATGTTTCAGGGATTCCACGTCTGCTCAAATGTCTGAGCTGTAAGATTTTTTTTTTCTAATGAAGAACCAGGAATTTCTACCTCTATTGACTTTTACGCCTATATTCAAAGTAATATCTGGGGGGACTAGAACCAAATAATGGTGAACACTTACCTTGCACCTTCCCCAGTTAGGTTGAGTTCTGTATTTAGTGACGATTTGTGTTGGTAAACCACCTATGACCACAACTAGAAAAGATAAGTAGGTACATACCATTGCTAAACTCGTGTTGGAAGTAAGGATTTCACAAGATTCAGAGGCTACGTAGTATGTGCTGATCATAAGACAATGTAGACGTATGAAACCAAGTTTACTGTCTGAATACCAAGAAGTTAAAATCCAGTGACTGGTTTTGAACAGCTTGTGAGTGAGACCATACCTGTTTCTCTATCTGAAAACGCTGGAATCCTTGAGCTGTGAAAAAATTATGGCACCGTTTGACAACATGGTTATGAAAAAAGTTTTAGTTGTAGCTGACTTGACTTGTGCTTCCTTGTACTTGTTACTTTATGACCGCTCAAATAAGGACTTAGAACCTTGTTGTTTGACTGTCCCTGGATTTGTGGTTCAATGTACATGTGCACTGATAAATATTTGTTTTCTGCTATGGCTTTTCTGCTTTCAGCTTTAGTTGAAGTGGGGCCACAACTTGAGATGGTAAGGAGAGGAAACATCAGATGTGCTCCTGTTCTAACTTCTGAATCAATCAACATAAGCAGTCCATAGAGATGGGCCAATGAGTTTAGTTAAAAAAAGGGGGGGAAAAAGCCTTTGAATGTAAATGTAGTTTTTAATAAAATTACATGTCTTTTCAGTTTCTAGACTCTTGAAAAATTATATAATTTTTCTTCTTAAAATAGTGCAAACTGTTAACAAATTTAGTAGTTAGTGTTCAAAGACTGTTAAAAAACCACTTGAAATAACATGACAATCTCATCTTTACAGTAATAGTAGGTTGTTAATTAGCTGAGCTACCCAAATACTGAGATTATAGTTAAAATGGCTCTGAGTAGGAGGTGATAATGATGCGCTGCCTGTTTTACAACACATTATATGCAGTGCACATTAATTCCACTTTTTAAAAGAAAATTTTCCATCATATTAAAGAGCTCTCATTTTAAAGGGTAAAATCTGTCTTAGATAAGCTAACCTTATCAAACATGTCTATAATAGATATTACTATATCAGGCAATGAGAAGAATCACAGATGTGTGTTTAAAAATAAGTTTGTTATTTAAAAATAAAAAAGTAAAAAGCATCACCTCAGATTTAACCAAATGCCCAAGCCTGTAAATTTTAGCTATTTTTGTCGAACCAGAATCTATTTCATAGGAACTTAAAATAGTAATTTCGTTTCCTTCTCATGCTCTACAATATAATGCTTAGCTGCAGTTAAATATTGGCTGTGTAGGTGCCATAACTGGAGAGTAACCATTTCTCATGATTGTCCAGCAGCGAACCCCATGGTGCTCACCTTTACTAATCAAAGCCATCCTAGGTAGCCATCCTAGGTAGCCATCCGAGGTATGCCTGCCTGAACTGCAAATATAGATCTGCCGTTCTGAAACAAAAGAAAACTTCTTGTCATATAAGAAATGACCGTTCCACTTCTGCTGTTTTGGGAGGAGAGGGATAGCATAAACATCTTTTTTAACTAATGTACGTTTTTGTTCTTGCTTTTTTTTTTTTCTTTTATTGAGGAACAAAAAATGTGTACTTTTTAATGAGCTTGCAGGAAAGGGACAAAAAATAGTTTTTCTCTGCTCAGTACTCCCTTTCCATCCTTTTCTTTTGGAGTGTGGATATTTAGTGAGATTCATTAGACTTGATCTTACAGGTCCTAAGTCTTGAGAAATCTGAGAGAATTCTGAAACTGCAATTTTTTGGGGCGTTTATTTCTTGTGTAGTCTCAGCACTAGTATCCATCATGCTAAGCAGAACTGTTTTTTGTTTTATAGTAAAGTTTGTTTTGGTATTTTGGGTAATTTTATTAGTTTATGAGTTCTGCTGCCTGAGGAGCTCTGGTTCTCTAGGGAACCAAAGTCATAAGGCTTATGACTAAGAAGCTGATCTGGATGCTACCTGTCTTAGAAGATCTCAAAATTCTCAGATGAGCAGTAAAGATATGTTAAATTGCCAAGAGGGAGGTTATTTAAGTCCACTGTAGCTGCTGGTTTGTTCTTCAGTCATCTAGAATTTTCTTTCTTGATTGAGATAATTATAATTTTGACAGTGTCACTATGCCTTTGATATTCCACGGGGGGGGGGGGGGGATGACTTTAAAGAAGCTAGGAAATAGTTCCTATTGCTACTCTTTCAGTTGTTCCCACTATTGACCCTTTCAGAGGTCACTGAGAGTATGGCAGGCAGAGTCTGCAAAATGAAGAGGTCCTCGATTAGTGAAATGCACAGCTGTGCATGCTCAAAAGCAAGGTCTAATGCTTTTATTGTCAAACTGGTATTTGTACTGGGCATTAATAGTGTTGCTTTAGCTACAAGTCCCTTTCAGCTCAACATTTTCTGTAGAAAGTCCTATCCCAAAATAGTTAATTTTATGCCTTTAAGTATTTGTACTGTACATAATCGCATAAAAACTTTTTTGATTCAATAGGAAGCATGCCATTTTCCAAGTACTGCTATCGAGCTATGACAGATTAGTGATGACATATTTTTATATTCCTTTTGTTTGCATAATCTACACACTCTACAAGCAAATTTCTAAACTAACAATAATGTTTGTAATTAGACATGTCTAAAATTCATGATGTGGTAAGTGTACACTACAATGATGATTAGATGTACGTAGAGAATTGTGTATAACATTTATCTATTATAGTTTTAGTCCAGAGAAAGATCTTCCTACAGTTTGCTGGGTGCATTAATGTATCAGCTAGGGAAATCACCAGTTATACAATGTCAAACGACACCAGGATTATTCTACAGGATAGTAGTGAATATGTGCTTAAATAATGCCATTCTTCGGGATATTATCAGAAGACCAGGTGGAATTTTGAATTGTGAGACCCTAATAAAACTAAGGTCACTATATATAATATATTTACTAACATATATATTATGTATAGGATATGTATATTGGACCACCTTTCTGTCAAGAAATACTGTGTGTATTTGTCCAAGAATACCATGCAGTCCCTTGTACTTTAATAAAATAAAAAAAAATGAAATTTAGACTTAGGAAAATTAGGAGCATATGATAAGCTGCTGTACTACTCATACCTTGAAGGGATATAAGCAGGTAACTCAAGCACTCTGGTGTTATGGATTTTCTGCTTTTTTTTCCCCTGCTCAAAGTGCTAAAGAAGCTTTGAATTAATTTTCTTGAAGATTTGTTTGTGATTTTTAAATGATGTCAGATTATATTTTTTTTGCTGCTGTTGTTGTTTTTATAAGTTACTGAGTTTGATTTGTTTTAAGAAAGTGTTTGCAGTCATAATTGAGAGATATTAAGCATGGTGTTAATTAAACAAATTGATATGAATATCTGATTGAGTCCTGAGAGGGTTAGATTTTCCCAGCTGTCATAAAGATCATATTCAAAGAAGAGGGAAAATGCAGAGTTTGTTGCCATATGCAGTGGTAGAGTCCTCTAGTGTAGCTGCAGAGATGGCAGTTCGGAAATGTAGTCAAGAACAATTTGTAAGTTAACTGTATGAGTTAAAGGAAGTTGCAATAAAAATATGAATTTATTTCTAAACTTTAATAGCAAAAGATTATTCAATGGGCTTGGGCAGCTTTAACACACTGGTAATGTGATAAAGAAACTAAATTGTAAATCTGTGGAAGGTAGAGGCCAGGAGGCCTCTTCTGAGGAAAATGGCAATTTCCCCCTCCTCCCCCCATTGTTGTTGAGCAAGGCCTGATTGTTTATTCACCTTTAGTAAAATCCTAGAAAACTATGCCCTCCCATGCAAATTATATTTAGTACATTTTCGGAGGAAAAAGAAGAAGGATATACAAGTAATAACTTCTGAGACATGTAAGGGGCAGTTCATCTGTAACTTGTTTTTCAAATGATTCTCACTACAAAGTTTCTGAATAACTTTATTCATTTGTAGATTAATTTTCTGATTTGCTGTTGTAGCATGATTTGATTCAAGGCTAACTCAAGTTAGCCTCGCTTTGGGGAGCATAAGGGTTGGATCGGATGACTTCCAAAGGTTTCTGGGAACCTAAATTATTCTGTGCTTTCTGTTGGAAGTTCATGTTCCTGTGGGATACTAGGTGGCACCTCTGGCACTGGGTTCTGAAATCATTTGTAATTTCCTGATCCTTACTAACAGAGGACTCCTTTATTATGCGAGACTTTGACCCTGAGGCCTCTTAAGTAATTTTCTGTGATTTTTTTTTTAGCAGTCTTGATTTTTATTTTCTTTTAACAGATAATATGAAACAATTTGGTTGCCCTAGTTGGATTTAATTATTGTATAGAAGCTGTGGGATTTCCATATTATAACACAATTTCAGAAAACTAGGAATAATAGTTTTTTCTTTGTTACCCTCAAGCAACTGCAATGTATGTCTGTAATAAACAGCCTGTGGACAACAGACTGGAATATTTTTACCAAATTTGGGCTTGTATCACTTTGTGCCAATGAATTTGAGAGGCATCACTGATTTAGCACCTTCTCTTCCCTGTGTTTTAGAACTGGAATCATGATATATACTGAAGGTGGCTAGCATCGCAAGGTTTCTGTATAGGGGGTTTAACCAACTAACACAGTCCAGACTGTACACAAGCAATTATCTGTTAAATTACATTGTCATGTTACTTGACTGTCTTGGGTCTGAAAATTATGCTCTAAAATTTCTACAACAGTTCTCTTTTTATAGAGAAATATTTTTGGCTAACTCTCCTGTGTTGATTGACATACACTATAAAGTGAATGTTGAACACCGATGCCTATTCCAACGGCATATATGCCAATTTTAAGCTTCCTGCCATGCTTCTGCATGTATGATGTCCCCATACACAAGAAGAGGAACTCTGAAGGTGTGATGATTGGTATAAGAACTTAAATGCGCAAGACAACTTTATCTGACTCTCTTTTTGTAGCAAACAGTACTCTCCCTAGAAAAGCAGACTTCTCCCAAGAATTTGCCATGCTGAAAGCTGTTTCCAGAACAACAGCCTCTGTTGTTCCTGAATAAGGGCTGTGTCCTGCAGCCTCTTAAATTGCTCAAACTCTTCCTAAGTTTACCTGTCCCTAGTATTTTTTATTTTATTTATTTATTTATTTTTAGGGAGAAGGGAGCATGGGCAGGAGTAGGTATATGAGCACCAGGAAAACTTTGCAGAGTTTGTTGCCATATGCACTGGTAGAGTCCTCTAGTGTAGCTGAAGAGATGGCAGCTCGGAAATTTAGTCAAGGCCTTGGTTGGAATAGTTTAGCAGATGTGCTGCTTTTTTATTAATTGTTACTTTTATTTATGAATAGTACATCTGTTGTTATGGTACGTTTTAGTTTTTTATGTTCCTTACATGTATGAATGATTTCTTGAATCCTTTTTTCTGCTATTGAGATATTTGGAAAACCTACAGGGGAAATACCAGTTTTCATGTTACAGGAAAATGTTTGTTGTTTAGAAAGTGCTAGAAGTAAAACTTTGAAAATCTAGAGATTTAAAAAAAAAAAAAAAAAGTCCACCTTTCCCATAATAGAGTATTTCAGTTTTCTTAAAAAAAAAAAAGAAAAAATTTAAAATGCTTTCTTTGGTAATTGTTATCTCAGTACATTAGCCAGTGCCCTATTGTGTGAGTCACACAGGTAAATAATGAGGTTGAAAGACTTGAACAAGATGTAAAGGTCTTGGAGCATAATACTTTGTATGGCAAGCTTGATGTTTTATAAAAGCAATATGACTGTGAATATAGAGTTGATTCTCATGTGGTTAATAAGGTCAATACTGATGGTGCATGTACTGAAGGCATTTATATGTCTACTTTATGATGTGTATTCTTGGATATATAGAATTTGTAGAGATTAATATTACACCAATAAATCTATGTTTGGAGTAGAACCTAAGAAAAAGTGAAGTACTACAATGAAAATATTCACTATTTCAGTTAATTTCAAATAAATAGGGAAATTAAGCTTAAATATTTTTAAAGAGTCCTTGAATGGTTTGTTGATTAGAAACTAATGTAACTCCTTGTCTAAGATAAAACACCAAACAGGCAGCAGCTGCTGGTAATTGGTGCAAGTAATTGTAGAGCCAATAAGTTGAAGAAGTGCTTATTAAAAGAAACTGCCTTCCTATCTGCCTGTAAGTTCAATTGAGTAATGCACTCTACATGTGGTCTGACGGTAGGTAAATTATACACCTGATTTAAAAACACTCCATCCATAAGAGCTCCTATTTTGCTCATCCATAAAATTTTTACTTTCTTTATTACTAACTACTTGCAGCAGCATATGGCATAATATCTATCAAATTAGGCTTTGAGGACATCTTAGACTGGCACCCTGCTGACTTGAAACGTGCTTAATGCATATTGCAGTGTTTTTAACCCGTTGAGTACCCCTAGGATAGGCTTCCTGCTCTCAAGGCATGAATGCCCACACAGCCTCGTGGATACGTACAGCACACCCTGCTGATCCACTGGCATTCCTCTGGCAGTGATGCGTCTGCCTTGAAGTGGCTGTTGCACAGTTGTCATTTAAAGCTCATCCTAAAGGAGCTTCAACATCTTAGTTTTGAGATGGTAAGAAAATAGATGCATTTAAGAAGATGGGTTGTAATTCGAGCTTAAGAATGTTTTATACAAAAAAAAAAAGGAAAGAAATTAAGCCATGTTATGCCTTTAGCATGTTTGTATGCAGGTTGTTTTTAAAAATTGTGTTAATTTGATGTCATCATCTGGTAAAAGTTACTTGAGGTAATGTTGTACAATCTTCATGAAGACAAGTGAGTTTCTGTTCATGTAAATAAAAACTTCCTCTGGACTGCTCCTAAAGTAACAACAAATATTTCCTCCCTACTCCAAATACTTCTCAACTTAAAGCAAAGCATTGTTGTCTTTTCTTTTAAAGAAACTGCAGTATGTCCAGTTACGTGTAGGCCTGCCTCAAAATGCTGTGGTGTACATCCAGCAGCTCAAGTCATGTACCATAGGTAAAACCTCTGGAAGTCCTACTGCAGACTTGAACTAAACTAATAATGAAATATTCAGGAGAAAAAAAAAAAAAAGAAAGCTTCTAGTTCAACAGTGACGGAAGTCATTCATGTGTTTTCCTTATGGGCTTTGTGGAAACTTGCAAAGCAGTTTTTGGAAACTACGTAAAACCCAAATGTTGATTTCCCTTCTCAAAAATAATGGAAGATTTTCAGTGGAACTGATTAAGAGGTTAGAGGTTGTATTTTTGTTTAACGGAAGTAAGCTAATACTTTAAATTAGTGCTTTTGCCACAAGACTAACTTGTCAGTGTGATTTATTCTAGTCCTGTACATTTGTAATGGTTTTCTCAAGATGATTTGGACAAGACCTGTGCTGCAAAGTTCTGCTGGCAAGGCTGGGTTTCAGTCTGAATAAACACCAGTTACGTTGCTGATGGATGTGCTGTACTTCAGAAGGTCTGGGAAAGGGCCTTGTGCCTGCGTAGCTGATAGCATCGAGGGAGTGTGGCCATCCTCTCTACAGGGCTTTGCGGGGCTGCTCCCTGAGCAGCTTTCTTGATTGCAGAGGTAAAGTGACTGCTAAAGGACCTAATGTAGTACTATCATTACTGTATTTTAAAGTAGATTTGCTATATTCTTTATCTTTTTTTTTTCTATCCAGAAAATGACAAAGAAAGCTGGCTTATTTTTTTTTTTTGTGGTGGTGGTTTTTTGTTTAAAAAAAAAAAAAAGCTCATAATTTTGACAACTTTCTAGCAGGTTGGAAGAGATTTTGAACCAAGAGCAATGACAAGTTTATTTAGTCTTTCAACAAGTCTAATAAATGTTGTGCTTATAAAAGGCACAACATGTGACTTTTAAAGTGTTTACAAGTAGACATTGAATGTGGTGTAATCCCTGTACATTCAAATTTGAAAACCAGTTGGGTGTTTGTTTTTCTATGTGTTTTTGTTTGTTTGTTTTGTTTTAGACTGAAAGGCTAGATCATGTTTCCTTATTGGGCTTAAATGAATGCACTTTCCAGTTGCCTATCCAGCATTCATTTTAGCCTCCATTTACAAATTACTTCTGGTGGGAACTGGGAGCCAGAAGCTAAAGCTGTGTATAGCAGGAGGTCAGAACAGTGACGGAAATATAGCAGCTCAGTGAAGGAGTTTCAGAGCAGAGAGGAAAAAAGCAGGACAGAAGTTTTTCCCATCTGTATATTTTGCTAAAGTACATTGGTGTCTAATGTATCTTGGGAGACTGAACATGAATTAGGGAATGGAAATGTAACTTATGAACAAAATGTAGTAAGCCATTAATTAAACCATTTATCTTGTTAAAATTTTAACATTTCCTTTTTGTGTTCACATGCAAACTTAATGTGAAGGAGGGATTCCTTTTGGCCATTTCATTAAGTAAAAAAGTCGTTAAAAGTAAAACCCATTTCATTAAGAACCGAAGTCCCTTTGATGGCTCAGTATCTTACTTCTGACAGTGACCAGCAGTGGATGCCCAAGAGAGGATGCAAGAACAAGACACTCATTCCATAGCACTCTTCAGGCTACTTCCCCAGCCTTCAGCAGTTTGCATCACCAGTCTGAGGCAGTAATGTTTGTTTTTTATGCATAACATTCAGTGGATTTTTATGCTATTGTATCATATATTCTGTAAAATATACCTTCAAGTTTGTAGCTTTTTAACCTCTAGACTCTATTGCATATTTTCACAGGCTTTGTTGCCTTCTCTGTACCTTTACTATTTCTATTGTATGTAGTGTTGGAAGAGAAAGGGCAAAACTGCAGTTAGCTCAAAAACACCATATCATTTCCCAATTTGTTTTCTAGCCCTTTATGAAAAAATCAGTGTGTTGTGAGAATGATCTTTTCTCACAAATATTTCTTAACTCTTATCCAGAATGAATTTCACTTGCTATTTCATTGCTAGTTCACTTGGTACGATAACAGTCTTCTGTGAATTAGGCGATCGTTTTTTCCACCAACTAATCTTTTTTTGAATATTTTTCAAATAACATTGGCCTCATCAGAGATCTTTGTGAGCTGCATCTGACCTCATATTGCAATGAAAATTGTTCGTTTATTTCTCATTCTCTATTTTACCTTTGTTTCTTTTATTTATTACACAGATGAGAACCTTCCCTCTTATCTCTTGGCAACTTAGCTTCTTTAACAGACTTTCACATTGGACTTTGCCAAAAGTCTTTTTGAATTTTAGAACTTACTTGTACATATAACTGTTGACTTCTTTGAAAAAGAACAATATGTTTCTACAATGTTGCTTCCTTTTACAAAAAGCATACTAATTCCTCTTTAATAGGTCTTGTGCGTTTATTTGCCTATCATTCTGTTCTTTAAACTGTCTTACATCTGTATTTTCATCTGGACACAGACACTTGGTCTTAGCTATGGAAATCAAGAGCAGTAAATCATAATCTCCCACTTTGTTTACCCATGCTGCAGGTGTAAACTATACAACAGAGCATCATCTGTCTATGAGGGAAATAGCATAAGATTTAAGTCTTTCTGGCTAAGAGTCATTCAGAGTCCTAATAATGGCTCAAGAAAATACTTCTTTCTCTTTCTTTCTCCAGGATTTCTACAGCTTTGGAAGAAAATATAATCCTTACAATGTTATGAATATGGAAGTACATGGGAAAGAGATCCAGCCAAATCTTCTACATCACTTCTGTGTTCCAACTGGGTTACTTCATGTTATGCTTGTATTTGCTTTCTAGTATGCCATACAAAGGATAGAGCTACTGCTTAACTGATTTAATGATTGATTGGTTTTGTCTTTCACAGGACCCAGTACTGTTGAATATGAGGAAAAAAAATATAACTCTTCTAATAGCTCTTCTAATCTTTGGCATGTACCTAGGCATTTCCCCATTCTTTTTTTCCAAGTTGCACTTTTTTTTTTTCCTGTACTTGGGGACTTGTTGTAGTTTGATAATTGCAGCTTGTTCTGGGATTTTAAGATCTGTGTCAGAACTGGAGCTGTTTGTTTTGGTGTTTTTTTTGCTTGTTTTTGTTTTTCCGCAGTCAGCTGGGCAGTGACCTCAGTTTGTTTTTGTGCACCATGTCAGGGTGAGGCATGGGTGCTAGCAGCCAGAAAGGGAAAGAAGCAATTCTGGTACTTTTGGGCATGGAAAACTGAACTCTGCTAGTAGCTTTTCCCATAAAACCATAGTGATTAAATGAGTAATTAATAATAGATTGTGATGTTATAAGTAAAACTTATAATTCTTGCATGCGTTCATTTGAGATCCTGGGGATGCTGTTTGCAATGGATGTGCTGTAGATGCTAACCAGAACCTTTTCTGCTGTCCTTTAGTTATCAAGATTTACTCCAATATTGTGTACATAAATAGCCTATTGTCCTAAAATGTTTGCTGTCTCCTTTGCTTAAGAGATTATGGAGTAATGAGAAATGATGTAATTAGTTGAAATAAGAAAAACCCAGAAGCTTAAAGGGGTAGAGCTTAATCAGAACCAAGAGAGGCAATCATAAAAGAGTATGTTCCTGCTTTGGGTTGTGGTAGTCTGGGGTTGAGGTGTCTACAGTACCTGGTATACACTGTGAATTCTGGAATGAAGTGTGGGGTCTTTTGCCATTCATGTTCTTTGAAGCGTTTATACTTTATACTAGAAGCCTAATATCGGATTGACTCTTACTTCAAATACTTTAAATCCTTCTAAAATGTTATGTTAAAAAACACCCTTAAAAATGTTTCTTTTCCTTCAGTTAGGAATTGCTTTAAGAGGAAAAAAAAAATAAAAGCTGAACTACATATTGAATTTTCCAGGCTGTGTTTCTGCACAGCAATCTTCTGAAAAAGTGCAATTATTTTTTTTTCAACTCAAACATGCATTTGAGAGGAATGAGGTAGATCAGATAAAAAGCTGAGATTCAATTCAGCTCAACCTTGAGTCACTCTGACTCTGTCTCTTTAAAAAGGAAAAAAAAAAAAACCAAGGTGGCAAAATCAATACAAACCAATAATAACTTCACATTTGTGGAAGCAACATGAATGGCTCTCCAAAATATTGAGACACATCCAAGTACATTTTAGCAGAGCTGATATTTATCAGAAGTCATTTGCCCTCAAGCAGATGCTCTCTTTCATTGTGCTCCTGTCACAAATGACTAAGATTTATGACAGACAATTACAGCATCTGCAGTTAGCAGCCTTATAATCAGCACCATTATTTAACGATTGGTGCAATAAACTGACTCCTGTTACTGTTTATCAGATATCAGTCAGTTCTGGCTATTTTCTTCAGCTCCCCAAATCACAGTATGGTGCAACCACTGCCTTTTAATGGCTAGTAAGAAGCAGGCACATTTTCACGTTTTGTACAGACTGCCGAGGAAAAGAAAAAGCAACCAATTACATGTATGTATGGTGCCCTCTCATTTGAGATGCCTGTGTATGTAACTATCTCTATACAGTCTGAAACCTCTTGAAAAAAAAAAAATAACAGCTTTTACTCTTTCAGATAAGAGCTTCTATTTAGGCTTCTGCATGGGGAAAAATGTCTTCTGTTTAAATATTCATGTTTTAAAGAGTGAATAAAATGTCGATATACTGGAGTAGTTTTACTCTCTTACAGCATGAATTTCGTGTGCAGTTGAGGAAGGGGCAACATCAGTTCATTATTCAGCTTCCTTAACATTAGGCAAATTTCAGAATTGTATTTTAAATTTAGTAATGTTCTTATCAAAATTAAAAGCTTGAGAAATGGCTCAGTTGAGGTTTTTAACTGATGTGTGCAGTGTATATTGTGAGACTCCTATTAGGGCTGCATTTTGTTTTTTTTCCTGAAAGCCTTGTGAGAGGGAGCTAGATGATGTTTAAGCTGCAAGCCTAACCAAAAAGTGTATTAAGACTTTCTTGTGCTTCCAAAAGCAAAGTATAATTTTGGTACCAAGTTCTGCCATTACTTAGATGAGGCATGAGTCTGGTTCCTTTAAATAAATGCCATTGTAAGCAAATGCTTTGTGTAACTAGGAGAAGAGCTTGTCCCTTGTAGCCTGAACACCTAAATTTTTTGTGATCTTTGCATCGTGTCTGCATTATTTCTTGTTAGAGTGGGAAATGCTTTACACTTATTCACATACTGTTTTGTTTTAGATGTTAAATGAGAATGCTTGTTAACCAAAAAGTTTTGAAAGAAAGATTGGCTTTTTAAACTGGACAGAAGAAAATAAGTTAGATCTATTATTGCTTCTGTCAATAGAAGGTAAATAGCTCTCTTCTGTTCCTAGTGCAGGTGATGAGTCAGCTTGTCAACAAGCAGAATTTAAAATCACTTTAAATGCTGAACTGAGATTGCTCTATTGCTTGTTTTCTGATAAGTGAAATATATATATTTTAAGTCCACATGTGACTTGTGTCTTAATAAACTAAGAACACGCAAGGATGCTTATGGTGTTTGGTCCAACCTGTTGTTTTCTTTACCTGGAGCTGGTCACTCATATACATGTCTTTGATTAGAATTTCACCTTGGTGGTATTTTCATTATTATTTGAATGGGTGTATTTTTTAAGAGAGCATTTGTGTGGTTATAATCTTAACAGTTCCTGAACAAGGGATTTGGTTTCCCTTTTGTTTAGGGAAGGTGCCATTAAAATTCCTGTATTTTCAGTAGACCATAAATATTTGTCTTCTAAAATAGTTTAGATGACCTCTGCACTAATAGGACAGAGATATTGAGCCTACTAAAACTAGGTTTATGAAATAAATTTTCTGTGTTTGGCTGCAAAATGCTGTCCTTAATACACTTGCAGGAGCCTCGTTTAAATTAGAAAAGCTGACTTCTGGCATTGGTCTGTATTGTTCTTTTTTGAAGTCCTTCCTGGACATAGGTGGTTGTTACTATGCAATTGTGGAGCAGTTCGGTTTTGTTGATAAATGTCTGCTAGGGACTAGACCGAAACCATCAAATTTATTTTATCGTTGGCTGATGTAGGTGTAAAATGATGTGTAAGGTGACTAAAGATAGATGATGTTTTCTGAAAGCTACATAGTGTTGGATTCCCACTAATATCCAAATTCATAGAACCTAGTCTTCTAACTTGCATAGCCGTTTTTAAAAAGTTTTCCAAGTAAAAATTGCCCTCTCTATTCTTTTAAAGTTTTTCACATACTATGAATAGAAGAGTTCTCTTAAATAAATTTGTATAAACTTGGTAATGTGTATACTTAAGCACATAACGATGAGCTAACTCTGCCAGACAGTACATGGTCTAGTGGAAGTTCTCCCTGCCCATGACAGGGGGATGGAATTAGGTGATCTTTAAGGTCCCTTCCAACCCAAACCATTCTGTGATTCTGTGGTTTGGTACTTGGCAATGAATTCTGTAGTGGGTTTGGTACTTTATGCTATAACACAACCCTAAGTTCATGTAAGAAATAAAACCTCATTGTTTTCTCCCAGCTCCATTATAACACAATTTGAAATTCTGGCAAAAGAAGTCATGGGACTACAAATTATTGGAAGTGAATATTTGGAGATTAAAATATTTTTGCAGTGGGATTGGGATTTCTGCTTATAACTGAAACTAGTGTGCCTTGTCCATCATCTATATCATACTTCACAGCTGGAGTTTTTGTAGGTGTTTACAACTTAGGTTGTAGGACATATTTGGTCGTCAACTGAACCTGATCTACCACATGTTTTGATCAGTGGAAAAAACTCATTTATCATCATGGTTGTTGAATTAAGCCAACTGTTAATTAGTCATGAGTTGTTATATGTTTAGGAAAAGGTAACATGACTAGTCATGTTGATGAAGCTTGTTGTAGCATGTTGTAGTGAGATAGTGTAACATTTGTGAAATTTTCTAAACACTGTATTCTTACTTTCAAAACAAAGTTAAACCTTTTTTGCCTTGTTACTCTTGCTTCAGTTAGTAAGAATGGTCAGAATCTCCTTCTGATAAGCATGTTTGCTTGTAAACCTGCTTTTGCTAAAGTAAAACTCTTGCCCTGGTGTTTAGGAGCTGTCCAGGATGAAAAAGGAACAGGAGGAGTGAGTGCTGCATCCTTGTGCAATACCTTTGATTTCTATTGGAGGATAGTTCAAATAAAGCTCTGGGCTTTTGCTTATCAAACATTGCATTTGAAGATAATGTACCTTTACTCATAACATATTATATAGGTCATGCCTGTTGTGGCAGTAGTTTATGCACTTTTTTCTGGTATGCAGAAGCAGTTATGTACCTAGAGGTAGCTCAAGCTTTATATTCAGTCTTTTTTTTTTTTTCCCTTTTTAATTTCCTCTTGTTATTACAGGCAAAAGGTTTCTTTATGGGCTTAAATGTTTCTGTATGCAGATTGTAATGACAGAGCATGTCTGATTTCTTTACTTCTCAAGCAAAGTTTGGGGAAAAAGGAGCTGGTGCAACTGCTGGGTTGCCTTAAATTATGCTCTTATTCTGTCTTTGAATTTCAGTGAAATGCTGTTTATTGCATAGGTTATCTTTTCTAGCTAATCCTTTATAGCATGCTTGAGTAATTTTTATTACCCATGTCTTTCTTTATCTACTATCTTTCTGTTTACAAGAACTTAAAAACTATTGAGCATTGCTCCATATGATTTGGTGCTTTAATTCACCGTTAAATGCCTGTAAAGATCTGTCCCAGAACAGTATGGTTGCAAAGAGCAGGCAGCTTCTCTGAGAAGGTGTTTTGCAATGGTCTTTCTCATTGAACATCTGTTCCTGTTCATCTCATGGTTAACCAAGAAATCCAGAGGAAAATCTGGAAAGCAAAGCATTCAGAACAGAATTCCGTGAACTGAAACAAAAGTGTTCACTCCCATACAGTAGGTCATTTTAAGATAACGCACCACTATTTTCTCAAAATAAGCACTGTTTCTGTGGAATAGAAGTGCAAATTGTGCACCCTCCCTCTGCTACCCTGAAAGTCAAATAGGAACTTGATCAGAAGACAATTGGGTAGGTGGCAGAAGGTTGCTGGTAGCCAAGAGTTACTGTTGGCAAAGGATGCTTGAGAGACGGAGTATCTACCAGATTCCAGTCAGATAATATTTGCCTACTTTATCAATACACAATTTTATGTCAAAGTTTCTAGCTTGTTGATTTAAGAGTGTGTGTCCTGAGAAATTTAAGATGATTTTTTTTGCCATGCTGTATTCTTTCTTGAATATTCCCCGCATAATTCTCTGTCCTGTCAGATTTGTTTCTGGACCGTGCAATTTTGGTTAATTCAAACCTACTTTTCATCACTTTTAAAGTGTCACAGTTTGAGAGAGATGTTATTATTCATGTAGGAGTTAAATTCTGGTTTATAAAGAAAACAACAAGGTAAAGCATTGCTTCTAATCAAGAGCATCTGCTTGACTCCTCTTTCACTGGTGGTTCTGTTGCTGCATTCCTGGGATGGCCAAGCAGAGTGGACATCAGTCCACTGAAACACGGAAAGATGACTTTTCCTCCCTTTCGCTGTTCCCTCTAACATACTAAATAATATTAAAAACAAATATCTAGGTGTTTCATCTGGAAATACTAATCATGTTTTCCAGACATAACGTACAGAACACACTTTCTCCCAGATCTGGAAGGGAAAAATTTAGTAATACAACAAATAGAGAGTAGGGGATGCAGAAGAATAAGTAGTAAATTTTTGTTTTTTTTTTTAAGTTGATAAAATATTTTTTTTATTGTTGTTCCTTACTTTTGCTATCACTTTTTCATACTAAAATGCATTCATTAATTTAAAAGTATAAGGTTAAAGTGTTTTGGTCAAATAACTGTTTTTTGCAAAAAGGATAGCATTGTAGTCTGGACATTTATAACAGTAAAGCAAAGACAACAAAAACTAAAGATAATTTAGTATCCAAATGAAAGAGGCTAAAATTGTGTGCCATATTCTCAGTGTCCTAGTTTTTAAGAAATAGAAATATGTGCTTACAAGTGGAGTATGCTTAGAACTAAACTAAACTTTGGCTTTATATGGTAGATATCACTAAAATCACAAGCAAGATTTATATGACATTTGACTTCTTGGAGTAAATAAACCAGTTCTCTAATTAAAATAAATAAATAAAATCCTTGGTATTACTTAAAACCTATTTTTAAACAAATTAATTAATTTCACATATAGCAAATTAGCAATGTACCAGAGCACTTTGCTCATTCAGCATCAGAAATTGAGTTCTTGCTTTTGTGGGTCCTTTAACCCTTTGTGGGTAAATTTTCCATGTTCCAGGAATCCCATTGACATCTGATTTTTGTTTGGAAGATTTTTACAGTTGGGGAAATTTTACAGGCATGTGTACGGGTCTGTTTCTGATCTTGAAAGCTGCAGTTGAGTGGGCAAATTTTACCATAATACCTGAAATAAATCAACAATTAAAGTAATGATTTACCAGCTCTAATTTTTTTTTCTTATGAGGAAAGAGATTTCCCTAGTATCATAAACTATTTAGAGTCTTTAAATATGAAAAATTGTACAAACTGATGTTTTTAGAAGACTAAAACTTGCAAGTATATAATGTGTAAAATCAGAATTTATTCCTTACACTCTTAACAAAAGGTTCTGTGTAATTACTGAACAGTAATGCAGAAGGAAAAAGTAATAGTAAAATGTTTCATGCAGCAGCATTCCTTATTTATGTTACTGTGGAATTAATAATGTAACAAACAGGATTAGAGGTGAATCTAGTGATACCAGGTGAATAAGAACAACTGTTTTAGGTTGGTTTTATTTTTTTCTGCATACACTGGAGCAATCTCTGTAGTAATAATACTAAAAAGAATAAATAAGAAAATTTTTGATTTATTTCTGTGGCGTTTACAGTTTAATTTTCCTTAGTATTTTGGGGAATTTCAGTTTGTGTTGTTGTACAGAAATGTGTACTTATCAGCTAGAGAGGTTTGTAAAGCTTTTAAAAATATTTCTTAGGGGTTAAACTTTGTTTCAGCTAATTGTTTGTGTTCTTTGTAGTGATCTAGCTCCCCCTAGTGTATTAAAAATCCCCCCAAAGATTTAATCACGTATTTAATGAATTAATACAATTGAAAAATGTATTTTTGAGAGCAGCTCACCATAACACTGATCCATTAGAAAAACATGACTACAGTTTTTAGAAAGTAGCAACCATTACCATTTTTTGAAGTACTTTATACTACAGTTTTTTCCAGTGAAATGAAATGTGCCATGTTTACAAAAATAAATTTGTCATAAATTTGTTGATCGGAAATAAAGCTCCTGTAACATTTCTTTAAACATTAGAATGTGTTTCTCAGTTCTGTGAATCATCACAAATTTATTATCTTTCTGTCCCTTTAGGAAAAGACTTGTGACAAACTGAACTGTTTAGAGCAGCTCTTTTTAAAATGAAAGTGTTTAGTGAGATCCTCTTTCTTTTTGTGGCTGTAATACTCTATGCATCTAATGAAATCATAAACAGAAAATTATAGCTTCATTCTAGGGAATGTGAAGACTTGCTCCAACAGATGGCATCAAAACACCGGTCTGAACTGTATGATTGCTGATTGTTAATTGCTTCTGTAAAACAATCCTTTTAAACAGAGTAATGCATTTTATCATACAGATTATAGTTCTACGCATTTTGGTTTTTCAATATGTGTTAACATTTTCTCCTCCAGTGTAAGATTTAGTGTTTGCATAATTATCGGATTAAACAACAGTGACTCATTTTTTTAAAGAAACGAGGACAAGGAGATGGAGAATTATGCATCACAATTTCTGTTTATTCTGAAATTACTGTACAAGTGTGATCTTTTATTATAAACAAAACAAATGGACCAAGATGCCCTTAAGTGCAAAAACAATTACCTAGTCCAGCATTCTTCACTCCAGAAACTCCCCATGACGTTAGTTGAAGTCTTGGCTGTGTGAGGAAAGCAGAGTGCAAAAGAGATACTGTACAATAGCCATTAATCATTACGAAATCAATACCCTGATTATCCATTTGTATTGTTCTTGCACAGTAAGGGATGGATATTTTATGCAAAGCCAAATGAATGGGGAAATTCTTTTAGATGACTTGGTTAGTCCATCGGTAATGATGTGTGGAATTGCATGAGAGTTTTTTTGTGGAGTTGTTCTCTTGTTTCTAATGTAGTCAGCCCGAGAGTGTTGCAGAGATGGCGTGCTCATGTTTGAGGAGTCGGGAGCCTTGCACCTTTCTGGTGCTTTCTGCCCTTCAGCCGGTGGATAGTTGTCTGGTTGCGAAGGAGGACTGTGTCTGGTTCACCGGTTGTGATTCAGGTTGTGGGGCACTATTTTCTCCTAAAGGACTCTCATGACCTTGCCTGGGTGAGTGTTGCCTTTTTACCTCAACATAATAGAGGTAGACAGAAAATCAGGCTAGGAAAAGAAATTTTTAAAAATCTGTGCATACTTTCAGGACTTCTACTCCAGACTGTCTTTTGTTGCAATATTACATTATTATATGTTCTAAAATGCATATGATATATAGAATGTGTAATTATATTAATATAGCTATATTGTAATCACTGTGCAGCTGACTGCTAAATGGAATATTGGGCCTGCAATAATGTGCCATTAATTGGCCTTCGGTGGCAACCTATTACAAAAAGGGGTTTGTGACGATGGTGTGCTGCATTCTCATTTACCTCAGCGGATCAAGAGGGGCTGTGCTAGAAAGGAGCACTCCTACTTCAAAGTGCTGCTGCTTTATGTTCCTGGTTTGGGTGCAATGGAAGCCAGATACAGTGAAAAGGATTTTCTTCCTCTACAGTGAAGTTGTCTAAGAGTGTAGCAAATTTTTGATTTAATGGTTCTAGAAAGGTGGGTAAATGCAAGCCTGTCCATTGACCTCTGTCCTCTACTAGCATGTTTTAATGATCTTTATGCAGACCATTAAATGGATAACAGGCAATTCCCATAGGGTTTCAGGGTCATTAACTTATTTGACAGTGTTTGTGACGCAGGGAAATACCTCGTTGTATTAATGAGTAAAAATGAATTGGTTTGTCCTTAGTGGTCTAAAGATGCTTTATCTCAACGGAGTAAGGACCACCTGGAATTGAGTCCTTGAGTGAAATAGGTGTGCCTAGGGTATGGTTTGATCGGCTGCCCGTTCCTTCCCTAGGTTACTCCTGAAATGGCACAGGAATTTGAGGCCACTTGAAAAGGATCAGTAAGCTGGAAGCAATATCTTTGTCTAGACCAATTTAGGAAGTCTTTCATTTGTTCCTAGAGTACACTTAAATGCCCTAGAAAGGCTTTTTCCATAATACTAGAAGAGAACAATAAAAAAGAAATGGGGAGTTCTTCAAGGCACTCTTGTAGTATCTTGTGATAAAATATAGATGTGTTTTTAATGCAACCGGGTAAACTGAGGCAAGGGTTAAGGGCTTTATTTTCAAGAGGGTTTAATTCCCACATCGATCATTGAAATGGGATTGCTAAATGACAGGAGAGCAAAATCCATCTATGTGAGCGAGAATAGTTTCTAATCTCAGCCTTGTATATTAAGCCATTATATGACTCGTTTTACTAACAATGTTATTTGTAGTTACAAACCTTCCATTCTGCCATGTAATGCAGCACAGATGCTTGCAAAGTTTTCCAGGTAATTTGGAATGGATGACAGTCAGCATCATGCCAATAAAACCAAAACTGGACTAGCCAGTGCAGTGGTCCATTAGGGAAGCCATTGTTCTTGGAGTTGGCTGAGGTGTTAACAAGAATGTATGTGTGGGAAGTTAGACTTCTGAATCCTTGCATAAGAAACCTGGCTTTGAAAAGTTTGAAGAATGAGTAGGTACTTTGCATTTCTGAAGTCAGGCCACTTACTGTGGTGAAAGAATAAGGATTTTGCACTCAAAGCAAGACGGGAATAAAAACAAACCCAAATTAATTTGTGCTCTGTTCCCAATTTCTAAAGTTTAAAACAAATTTACTATTCAAGCATGGAACCTGCTTTAATCTGACACTGACTCTGTGTTTGTATTGTGTATATGCAAAATTCATTTGTATTGCCATCTGTTGTCAGATCCATAGTACCTGTGTGTACTGACCTGGTGGAGACATAGTTAAGCTGATGTTGCCTAATTTGTCCAGAAAACCCTCAAAGAAATGAATATCTCACCTGCAGCATTGCTTATGCTGGGAAAAGAGATGCTACCCGAAGTGAAGGCTCTTCTATTGTTTACATGTTTTTAAGCAAATTACTTATTTAGTATGTAAAATCACAAAACTGTCATATTAAACAAGGTGTTACTAAATAATTTTGGATGTTTATTCAAACTGGAATAATCTATTAGCATCGCAGAAAGGATTCATAATTAACAAGGCTGTAGAGGTAGGCCTGCCTGCTGGGCTGTAAGAAATTGTAGAAATAGGCTGTTTCACTAATTGTCAGGAAAGGCGATTTTAATCTGGAAATATAGTATGAAATAATATATGTATAAATGTGGCAAGCAGGTATTGAAACTAGATTAAACTATTATAATAGCAATGAGAATTTATTTTTTAACTGACTAATTGAAATAGAGCAGGTCTTTGTCATGTTTCAGTGTTATATTCCATGCATTATACACACCAGTGGTGAGACTTCACTAATTTGGCATCTTCAGCAAATCTGTTAATTTCTGGTTTTGGTGAAACTGCGGTCACCAAGAAATTTGAAGGGGGTCGAGCGGGGGATGAGTGTTGGTATGTGGGGACTCAGACCGGCTCCTCTGCCTCTTTCAGGAAGTCCTTGCTTGCTTTGTCAAGTGGTCAGGATGAATGGTCTGGCTTAGGAAGTGAAAGATCAGAATTCTTTTTATTAAAAATAATAATTCTTATATTAAGAATGAATTATATTGAGAAGGTCTCTATTAGAAATTTCTATCTTTCATTATGCAGTTGTTTTAAGAAGTTACTTTTATTTCTAATCTTTAGGAATTTAGGTGTTGGGGTTTTTTTTGTTTGTTTGTTTTGGTTTTTACTTTTAAAAGCTGTCTTAATGATATCCCAGATGAGATATTTCAGCTTTTTTAATGGTGTTAGCTGGACTATTCTTTTTGAATTTCCTGTCTGCTAAGGCAGCTTTTTTTTTTCTTTTACCAAATTTTAACAGGACTCCATATCACTGTTATTAGGATGCCACATGCACAGAAAAAATTGCTAGTGATGTTTTGAGCATGGGTGTTTTATTGTGTTTATTTCTAAATACATTTCATGAGGTTCCCTGGACAGAATCAAATAAATGAATCCTGCAAACATCTTCATTATGGTGTAGCCAGAAAAGAAAGGAATCTGAATTAGGACTGTATTCTTAGCATAGTTCATAATAAGCGTTATCTTTATGACAAGCTTAAAGAACATAAATTGCTGAAACCCTAACAAAAAGCATTTGAAACAATCGGCTAATTAGGAATGGGGGGGGGGGGGGGGGGGGGAGAGAAAGCAATATTTGTTTTCCTTTGCAGTCTAGATAAATAACGCTTAACATGAATACATAACTTATTTTGAATGATCTGTTGTGTCAGTATCTGGCACGTCTTTTTCAGTGGCAACAATTAAGGATACGTGTAAATGGAAATGCAGACTATCTGTCATTGTCCATTTCCTGGTAGTGAAGCATGCAGTCTGCCTCCCAGCAAGATCATTTTGCCAGGATGTGAGTGAGCTGGTCACAAAATGCATAGTTGATTATCTCATCGAAACACACTAATCCTGGCAAAGCTATGCACTATAGAAGACCCATTGTTTGTAATAGGTCAGTTGTTACATGGCTTTCAAACCTGACTTTGGGTATACGTTTTATGTATTTACTTACTGAAGCAAAATGATATGTCACAATGAAAACCAAACTTGAGCGAGGAGTAAGATATATTAATCACGATATTAATGGCAAAGAAAGAAAAATACACTCTCTCCAGAGAGGAGAGATGCGACAGTCACAAACATGCTATTTGTCTTGGTGCAGGAATAACTGAAATTATACAGCCTAGGTTATAGAAGAGATCTGATGAGGTGATCTTAACAGTTCCTTGAATATTAAATTGAAAACAGTCCTACACAGAATGTGTATTAAGAGCACTAATAAACATGCTAGTATGTAATAATAGGGTATTTTCCCTATGATCTAATCCTACAGTTTTGTACTTCTTAAAATTGAAAAGCAGTATTAGAAATTTGTCAGCTTCTTCATTACTGCTCTATTGGCAACAAAGCATTTTCCCAATGAAATGTTAAAAGCAATATACGTGGAGTGATTGCCATGATTTTTGCAGCATGCCAAGTTGGGTAGAAGTTGTATAAAAACAGTAGTTTGAAAATTAGTTTTAACTCTCTCAATATTTTGTTTGCCATATAGTTGTTAGTGCACCATAGTGGGGAAAATTCTTTTTCAATACTAACATGAAAAAATCAGAATTATGATAGAGAATACATGAAGAAGCTATTCATTTTTAATTGTAAAGACAAATCTTATATTATCCTTCAGGTACTTTCCAATTTGTAAAATTCTTCTCCAAGAAATCCTGAAAAATTGCAACACTTTCCTAACAAAATGTATTCTATGTATTTTCATAATTTGGGTGTGTGGTAATTACAGGATGCTCATGAGTAGTCTTCCAAAATTTTGAATACCTTTCAAAAATTCAAGACCACAGGAAGAGTTAGATCGTATGAAAAATGCATGGGGGCTGGGAGGGAAAAAACATACAGGTGGAGGAAGGGAAAGTTTAATCAAGTCTGGCCAATATTCTTTAAATGTGTTTTAACATACTTTCACATAATGAAAATCAGATTTTTTTTTTTGTTGATGTTCATGAAACCATAAGGCCGGTCTCTCCTCTTTGTGCTTATTAAGGACATGGTGCATCTTACCTGCTAAGATGCAGGGTACTAACATCCTTTAAGTCCAGAGGAGTGTGTTCCTAGCAACCTCACCCCACGCGCACCTGTCAAGCTTTCTCTTGGGATCATGGGACCTCCCAAAGAGGCTGTCTTGCATCTTTGCCTAAAGATCCTTTTCCATTATGGCTTAGTCCTGCTGACTAGCTGTGGTGAGCTAAGCACCTGAAGACTTGTGTAAATTCCTCTTGGCCACACCCTACACAAGCCAATGAGAGTTGCTGAGCTCTGAAATTAAACCAAAGCTTATCCTTGTCATCCCATATCTTCCGCCTATTGGAGAAGGTGGGACTAGGCAACGGGTCTTTGAAAGGAGGAGTACATGTTTTGTTACTGTCGGCATGCTTTATCTCTTAAACCACCAAAAAATAAAAATAAAAAAGTTATGCATGTCATGAATACCCTGCATGCCCTTAGCTCCATGTCCGCTGCCTAGCCTGAAGAGGACAAAGTCCTAGTTGTCCAAGTCACCTTGTTATGGGTGTCACTGCATGGTGTAACTGTGTAAGGGGCTGAGATTCCCACCTTCATGCTCATAAAGGCCACCTTCGCTGTCTGACTTGTTTGTATATGCTCTATTTTGAGCAAGAACAGACTGAAATGTGCTTAGTACGTTTATAGCATCTTCTTTCTCGGTGTGTCTCAGCACTTTATATATTCAAATGAGTCAATCTTCAATATAAATAGCAAAGCAAGAAGTTGTTTCCACATCTTTTGATTTGAACCTAATAGGAAGCTGTATCTTGCTTTGGTGTTTTGCAATGATGCTGCCTCTCCCACAATAACTGCATGTATTTCTACCCAGTACCTTTGACGCTTGTTGGCTAAAGTAAACAATCTGACAGAAATGTAGCACTATCAGATATATATGTTCCTAAAAGTTTTGTGAAGGTTGGTGAGAAGATTAGTGAACCCAAACTCAAGCTGGTTTCCTAACTGTGGCAAAAGTGGGCAGGTTGCAACTTTATACCTCTTGTTCAGAAGCAGATGGCCAGCCAGTGAGCATGTGATTTTTCTAGTAGTAGTCAGGGAACATGTTATTTCTTGCCTTCTGAGAAAGACCTACAAGAATGGGTATGAGGGAGCCTGAATTATTATAATGGGAAGAGTCTGTAAGCAAAGTATAAAAATAAGTTCTTAAGAAAAAAAAAAATTGCTTCATGAGCAAGGAAACTAAATTACATAGTGCATGCTGCCATGGTGCTGAATATAATGTATGTCAAAATATCTGCTATTTCCAGGAAAACTGATATTCAAGTATACTTCCATTTTAATTGATAGCACTGCTTTTTCAAGTACATAGTTTTTAATCAATGTAAATTAAAATTTTCTTATCTAAATGAGTTAAACTCCCATTTTCAATAACCTAATTTTAAACATGGATTTGAAAATGAAGAGATGAGTTTCTGTAGTAGAATCTTTTGCTCTGAAGTGCCGCTAAAGAGTAAGATGCTATCCTGTGCATAAGAGTTTTCTCTTGAATGTTTTCAGAGAAACTATTTATAAATAAAATTGATATTTTCATTTGTGCACTTTCATGCTATGCCAGCATGTAGCTTTATATTTTCAAACCATCCCTTCTGGAGAGAGTTGCCAGAGGAAAAGCCCTTATTCCTGCTTTTGCTGTCCTGGTAACAGACCATGAACGTTCTATTAGGTTGACCTAGAAAAACAGCAGGAAACATATGGAAGGTAAAAAGGAGCACCTCTAATGTTGTTGCTGTAATGAGATGTGTTTAAGTATAAACTTTATATCCAGATCTTCACATAATTTCTGTGAATCTTCAGATCCAACTATGTAGGTCTGACTTAAATTGAATAAAACCTGTGTGTTCTCATGGTATGCACATTAGGAATGTTTTCAGAGAGGTTTTATGACAGCAGAAACTAAAAACCACCGTTTATGCATGTGATTAAATATTTTCAGAAAGAAAAGACCTTGAAAGGAGAGTGTAGATATTATTGAGAAATTACGCTGATGGCTGGTTAGTCTACACCTTCCAATCTACCATGACTTTTCAAGAAGAGCTTTTATCCTCTCATGATTTTATAATTAATTCTCAGGGAATTGTTAAGCTATCTTTAAGAAGATCATAATGTTATTTTCTCTGTACGCTTCAAATGAAAACTCAACCAATGTGTTGAAAAACAGATTTAAAACTAAAAATTAAAAATTACTTCATCTAAACACAAGGGACATGATCACAGGCAAAGACATTCTGAGTCTGTGGAGTTGATTAGTGTGACTGTTTGTCCTCAGAGTAGTGTCACTTATGGAAAAGTCCTACTGAACTTGATATAAAAGTCAGATTCTAGAAATTATTCTAAAAGTTTAAAAAAAAAAAATTAACAAGGATGTAGTTATCAACTCAGATGAAGGACAAATGCTTAGTGCTCATCATACCTTTAAACACAGGACCAATTTTAAGTCAGCCTCTAGTTGTGAGATGATTTGTATGTGGTCTGTTCTTTTCAAATTAAAATATAGGAAGTCACCAATTGCATAATACAGCTAGAGGTTGTTCTCCCAGGTGAGAAAAAGAAGCGATCTTTCCAATAACCTGTGTAGATTTGAATATCAAAGTATATTTGATTAGGCCACGCATAATTCTTTCATTCTTAATCTTACAAGTGAGGGCTTCAGAAGAGAAGTCTCCCAGAAATTACAGGTACAATACTGGTTGTTACCAGCAAAAAGATGGTTTCAGTGTAAACTGGATCAGGCCAATAGAATTGTCTTCTCCTTTTTCCTCCAGGTTGGAAGTCTGTTGCAATACCGGTTCATGTGTTTGAACAGTATCAGTACTAATTCACGCGTACTGGACTCTGTCCCACATGCTGTCATTCCGTAGATATAGTTACAGCATTAACTTTAGATAATGCTACATGCTGTGTAAATGCAACAAAATATTGCTGTACAAGCAAAGGCTTATAAGCATAAGAACTGTCAGCAACAACGTTATACTCTTTGCTAATAGAAAAGATTGTGGGTTTGCAGATTTTCCCCTAGAGCAGAAGTTCCCTGCATGGCTACTTAAGATTGGCAATATGATGCATTTTTTTTCCCACAGTCAACTTTGTGATTAAGGATGTCAAAAAGTCTATATAGATAAACAGCATTTTTGAGAGGTGAATTGATTCTTATTTTCCTGTTTATGAAATGCCTACTAATTCTAAAATAATTCTAAAAAGTACTTAGGGAGACCTGCAAAACACACATTAGTGAATGGAGAATGGAAATAATGCTGATGTGGTGAGAAGGTCCTCTTGCTTTCCCAATATATGGCATGAAGTTCTTCACAATCTCAGTATAACAACTCTTCATAAAACTCACTGAGGCTAGTCTTAGTAAGAAATAAATTCCAGGAACAGAAAGGCATTTAGAGGCAAAAACTTTGTGGCCAACTTTAAGCACAAAGCCTACTTCAGAACAAGTGTTACAGCTCACCAAAATTTTGAGTTCTGTCAACTCTGCAATAGTTCTGTATAACTAGTTGAGCACTCCAGTGATATGAAAGCAGTTGCACTTTTTTTCTCTTTAATTACACAAAATTCACTTCAATGCTTAGTGAAAAAGGCATGCCATTTCCAAAAATACTGTTTGAAATAAACACAGCTAAACAGATTCACTTGTGTTGTATAGTCTTGGGGGGGGGGGAACTAGGGAAAGAGTCACATTCATGTGCAAAATCCTAATGCCTTCATGTTGATAGATTCAGTGATATACTCTCTTGTGATTGACAGCCCATGCACCAGCTGAATCCTGCAGATCAGGAACAAAGCTACAAAAGCAAAAGTTCTTCAAATTGTCCTACAGCATAAATCTCTGATTTGGCGTTGATTCATCATACCTGTAGGCTGAGCACTAGGATGCAATGCTCCCTTGCAGGAATTAATCACCGGTATTTCTGAATGCAGGATTTATATATGGAAAAGCATTCCTACTTGTGTTTTTACCATTTTTTTTAATGTATGATTTTTTTAAAATGTATTAAACATGTTGTTCAATAGTCTCAGTACTGCCTCCTGCATCTGTTTCTGGGAAAAGGTAGTAATCCGCAAAACTATAGTTATACGCTATACAGATATACACTATCTGTGTGTATATATATACACATATACGCATATTTATTTCAGACTACATAGTCATACAGTAGCTTTTGTGGTAGATCAATAAGGCCGAAAGCTCTTCCTATGAGAACCATCATCTCTCTTGCTGCTTATGCTTAATGTAAGACACTAATTTGTTTTGGTTGTGACAGCACCAGTAAATGCTTTCTGGCTATTTGCTGCTTGGATGTCTGGGATAACTTGTGAATTACGTTGCTTGGCCAGCCTCTATGCCATCTGACCTCTGGGGCACCGGTGGTCCCTGTGAGTCTTCCGAGGAAGACAACGTTCTTCATGAGTGTCGTGGAAGTTGCAGTAGGTCCTTCCAGTCATGAGAAAAGACTTGTTGCTGAGCAGTGCTTTCCCAGCGGTTCTGACATAACAAAGTAGTTGTGTGAAGCAGTCCATACGCAGTGTTGTGCATTGACTGAAGTCATGAAACCTGCAAACGGGAAGAAGAGAACTCCTATTTATTCCCGTGAAGTCAGAATACTGTCCTGTACTGCCCCTCCTTTCTCCCAGGGTTTCTTGGCATAATATGTACCAACTGCCATTGTTGTTGTGAACTGTATACTCAGTAATGGAAGGTAGATGTTGGGGATCACTGGCAGCGTGAAAGGAAAAGGGTTTTTGTTGGAAAAAATCTAACCACCTTTGACACCAAACTGTTCCAGAAAGATTCAGAAAGCTCAGAGACTTCTTCAAACTGGTTTGAGATAATGTAGGAGATACATTATGTTTCTACCTATAATATTGGTATTTATAGCAACAGCTCAGATCTGAATATAAGCTAACTATATCTGGAGTACATGTGAAAACACAAGAGAGGTTCTGTTGATCTCCACTGATCTGGGGGAATGCACATACACTTAGGTACCAAGAAAAAGGAGACTGAGATTTGCTTTGGGCTCCTTCTGGTAAGCCAAAGGCACCTTTTAACAGTGAAGTACACACACTACTTCTACTGAAGTAGAATCCGCCACTATACTTGCTGGAGAGGAGACGTTACGTTAATGCTAATTGTCTGTTTGTCTGGGTTTCTGACTTACAATAAATAGTGTAGAGATAAAATAATGTCAGTGTCTTTGTGGCAGTAATGGTCTAGCAATGGCATTGCAAACAAATGTTCTGGTGATGTGCAGTAAATCTGGTATTTGTTGTTCGCATACAGGTTCCAGGTCAGAGTTCTCAATCTATTTTTTTTTGACTGTTATTTATCACTAAACTTCTATCAGTTGTTTTCTGTATACTTCAGTAGTTACATATGTGTGCTATAAACTAAGAAATCCTTCAAATCTGTGGCTGTCTATGTCTGCATTGGTGTGGATGCAAGAATGTTTAATGGGTCTATAATTGAATCTAAGTAGTAAGAGACTTTAAAAAAAATATTGCTTAGTGTTTCTATCCTAATGGGATAAATGTCATATTTTAACTATTGCTCTGTATCAAATCTATTATGCACAGTATTCAATAATTCCCCAAATCTTGATTTACCCAATTGAAAGTGACCCCGGGCATAAATTCTAAGCAGAGGAAGGCTCTGATTCCTTGATCTTTGGCACTCTTTTGTTAAAACAGAACATGGTGTCTTAAATCAGCAGAATAATTTAGGAATGGTAGATACTGAAACAACTAATTTTTCTTTCCTGTAATCTGCATAGACTTCAAAATGCCTACAAAGCACAAAGTGCCAGTTCATATAATTTGTTGGCAAGGATAAAAAGAAGAAAGGAAATGATTTCCTAAGCGTGTGAATCAGCCCAGCTTTAACAGATATTTTTCTGTCATGTGCAGCCTGAGGGCTTATGCCTATCTGAGCTTTATTTGACAATTACCACTTGCCAGCATAATTAAATGATAATTTATAAATACTGAGAGAGCATTATGGGGAAGAGCAAATAGGTGCTTATCAGGGCATTGAATAAACTTGATCTGCCTCACTGGCAATTTTCATCTCTTATCTAGGTTGTTAACTGGTCTCCTTTTTTTTTCCGTTTTGTTTTGTTTAGGTTTGATAGCTGTTGGATTGATTGTATCTACCTGCCTATATTTCTTGGTGGTTTTTTTTTTTTCATATTCTTAGCATTATTTTTAGTCAAACTGTTCTTGCATCAATATTTTGGAAAATACCAAATAGTAAAATGAACATCAGGCAGTGTAATATATGTGCCTGTGTGAGAATGAAAGGCAAATCCACGCAGCTCGTGTTTGGCAGGTTTTCCTGAGTTTCCTGATCTTTAATCTTCTGTTTTTATGTATATTGTGTGTTTGTGTGTGTATGTGATTTTTTGCGTAAGAGGAAAGCTGTAATGTTATAGTCAGGGTGGATGATATCCAATTGCAGAAAATCTTCTCCGTGGCTCTTCTTAGATAAAGGTGATACTGAATAGGCAGCACCAAAATTCTGTCATGTTCATGCTGGATGTTAAAAAATACCAAGTAAAGAAATTGAAAGGTTTGAGGCCTTTTGTACCACCATCATGTTTCATTTTGAGGTCCTCGAGCCATTACAAACAGTAGTGCTATTTTCCACAAAAGCACATTAGAATATGGGTGGAAATACAGATTGGTGCTGGGCAATCTAGATAAAGAAGTGCAGGAAAAATCCTCTATTTGAATGGAAACAAATCAGTTGAATGGCAAAAAATTGAATTTCCACGCCTTTTAAAAAGCGTATACGAGGAAGAGAAGGGGGTGGGGAAAGCAAGACACATTAGTGGGTCACTAGGAGATTGAGTTTTTGAGCCATCATGAAATTAAATAATTTCAGGAACTTCTGATTGGAGTTACAGTGGTTTGAGTGAACGGTTAAGCCACCCCTGTACTAGAGAATGAAAAAATAAAGGGCTTCTGTGTTTAAGGTTGTCAATTTCTCAAATTATTCAGCATTTACTGCTTATAAATAGTAATTATTTGCTTTTTTCCCTCCAGAGCTGAAAATTATCTTTCATATTCAAATATTTAAATATACAGTGCTGTAGTTAGAGCACAAAAATTCCCAATGTCAGAACAGATTTTTGTACAAGGAATAATTTGAAAGTGGGGGATTAGTTTCCACCTTTTGAAACACAGTGCTTTCCGTAATCTTCAAACATTATTTAGGATAATGGAAGCCATCATCCTGGTTCTCAAATGTTAGCACTTCCATTAGAATTTGCTGCTACCTCTTATTTTTTTATATTAAAATACAAGGCTTAAAAGGTATTATCTTACTAAAGGAGGGCAATTGTAGAGATGATTTGATTGAATAAAGGAAAAAGCTGTACAGGCCTTTTAAGATCAAGGATGTATTGATGGAAAGCTATCATTAGAGACAATTAATGTTCTCCAAGGGAAGAAATTGATTATGGGCAGAGATGGACCCTAAGGAGCAGATATGTCTTAATGCTCCAGGGCCTTAAGGATTATACATTCCATTCACAGCATCTGTATTTTAACCCCTTATAAGGACAGGAGTAGAACCTAACAGTTAAGAAAACTCTGCATAGAGTTTAATAGAGGGTGTCTGTGTATTTGGTGGCTGACACGCTGTTTCTTTAAGCAGAGATTTGTTTATCAAATATCACTTTTTGTATTAAAATGTCTGACTTCATATTTGTGATATGTAGCTTTCAATCATTTTTAAGCAGTAGGGACACAGCCCTGGTATAAAAGCAAACTAGATGTGGAGTAACAATTTTTGACATTACAGTAGTGCAGAGTGTTTTATGTCTGCAAATACATTTCTATTGTCTGAAGCTAACTGTTGAGAAGACTGAATTTTTCTGAGCATCCTTTAATAAAAATACCAGAAGTCATATTCCAGGATGGACTTTAGCTAAAGATGAAGTGGGGTTGTCTGGGTTCAGAAACTAAGTTTTGCCATTCTGAGTTTGAGGAAAATCACCACTGATGAAGCAGTCCTGTAATTGTTATTCTGCCTGAGTTGTAGAGCCAATTCACAGATGGGCTATTCTATCCCATCGGTTTTCTTTGGCTTACCTCTCAATGAAGGCAAATATTTGGCATATTTGCTCAAGTTTTGTTTTTAACTGGCTAAAATATAAATGCCTGGAACTGAGCAGCATGTGTTTTCCCACCACCTCGGAAGCCTAAGATCAATTGCAGCATACGGTAGCAGTGGTGTGCCAAAACGAATTCTGCCACATCTTCTTTTATTAGTGCTGGGGGCATACAAGAGTTCCCTTCCTGGAGCATGTAATGCCTGTCTGTGCTGCTATACAGCCTGGCAGGCCCAGAAGAAGGGGAAAATAACAGTTGACTTAAAAGCTGTAAACTCAGTCACATGTTTACTTACTTACACTTAAATGTTCTTCTTAGAAGTTTTTTATTTTCAAGAAAGGAAATCTAGTCTTCAACCCTAAGGTAGAACTCTTGCACAAAAAACAAGGAGAGGCATTGTTTTTCACAGATGTTTCAGTCTTATTTAAAACTAAAATAGCGTGATTAAAACCTACTGCATCTTTTTTGTAGAACAATCTTAGAAATTACATTTTTCTGTAGTTTTGATTTTTAACTCTTGTAGTGTGCAATACTTTGATCATACATTAAATAGTATTACTTTTAATATATTTCACTGTTTGTTGTTTTTTTGATATGCAGGTAATCTATTTTCTAGGTAGATTGATTTTGTAACCTGACTTTTTTTTTTAGCTGACCAAAGGTATTCTGATTCAGTGGATAGAACAGTTACATAAAAATAACCTGATATATTTTGCTGAAGTATAACGTTTTTCCCTGACTTTTGTGTATGTGTTGACTGTTGATATTGTGCTGCCCTGAAGAGCAGTGTAAGGGTTTCCATGAATAATAGCGTGATACATTAAACAGGCAAAAATATTACTATAATTAATAGGGGAAGTCTAACTTTTATATAGATGAATAGATGAGTCCCATTGTATAACAGTATGTATAGGAAACACGCCTTTGGAGACCACATATAACATGCTTGGCAGGACTAAGGAGATTAAAATATGAGACGGAAGTAAACAAAAAGCGAGCTCAGAAGCACAAGTGAGGAGACACGGGGGAGAAAGGGTGATTCCAAAGAGAATCAGAGCTCATTCTTCATGTGATTATTTTCAAAACTTGCTTGATGTTATTTTTAAATAACTAATATTTGGAAGATAGAATCCACCCCCCACTCCCCCCTTTCCTTTTCTCCCTGTGCATCATTAGGGAAATACCCAAATGAGTGAGTGAGAGAGAGAATGAATGAATGCAAGTGAATGTTAAATACCCTGGGCAGAATCAGCTTTCACCTGTATAGTTTTTTCAAGCTGTGAGCTCTCTAATTACAAGGTTTAAAATAAAAATAATAATAATAATAAAAAAAATTAAGACTGGTAACATATGTTGTTGTCAGCATGTGTTTAGCACCTGCAGAAATGAACATGGAAAATGTGACAGCCCATATGTAGAACACCCGCTGCGCTGACTGTGGGGACTGTCAACAAATTTTACTTTGTTAATTTTTTCTTATTTAAAAAAAGAGGGGAAAAAACTTAATAGTGCAGGTGTTCTGAGCATCACAGAAAGGATCTAATGGGGAAGAAGCAGTAACTCCTAATGAAACCCATTGTCCCTATAAATATGATTCGAAGGCATTGCCTTTTTGCTGTTATAAGTTAAAATAGCAAGATCGGGTCCAATCCTACAAATATTTGCTAAATTTGTCAGGAGTGTTGCCACTGTGGTCTATCTTGTTCATATTCCTGTCTCCTTCTTTATGTCTTTCCTCCTATTTAAGTCTTTAAAAAGTCTAACTTTTTCTCTTTGTTTATATTTCTTGTTTTAATCTTGTTATAATATCCAAACACGTTACAGAGATTACACAGTGAGGATGCAAGGCACTAGGGTGAGGCTTTTCGGGCTTGGGCCCACGGTGATTACTTAGATGCTTTTGCTTCTCCAGCAATGTGCTGCTTCTGCAAGGAACACAGACATTCTCCTTTGTGGCTTTGCCAGCAGGTGTTGCTGTGTAACTTGTCACCCACCCTGCACCGACAGCGAGAGCTCCTGCTCCCGAGCTATGGCACCAAGTGTCCTGGAACCTCTTGGATTCCTCCTCTAACATAGCACCCGAAATAAAAAACGTAGATGCGCTGAGTGACTGGAGAAAATATAGGCTTGTTTGATTTTTTCAATTTGTTTTTATCCACAGCTGTGCAACTTTTTTTTTTCCTGGCTAAATGTTGAATGTTGGGGTGGGGGTTGGGGGGGGGCAGCAGAGCTCTAGTAGGTAGAATTGCTGAACTACTGCTGTACACAATGTGTGTTTTAATGTTATTCCTACTGATATTGTTTTTCTGTGTATTACAGCAGTGCTCAGAGACCCCACTTAGTGAGATGCTGTGGGAGTCTCTGTGCTGACTTGGTGAGCGTTGTATCACAGTTACGTGACTGGATAGGGGAAAGAGAGTCTCTGGCCCAAACACTTGCAGGTAATGATGTAAACTTGAACCAGGTCAAATGAACATGTGTTTTCTTGAAGTGCTAGAATGAAATCAAGGATATCAAAAACCTTTCTATGAATGGACCTTAAATTACATGATTACTACGCAAGCAGCTGTTTAACCTGTCAAATAAACCTCATCTTGGTGTCAGTGGGACCATCTGGACAAATGGCACAGCTTGTTAAACCTTCCAGCCGTCGGTCTCTGCCTCGATTGCCAAAAAGTAATTCCGTTATATTCACTTGTCTTTTTAGTCCACTGGTTTCCAGACATCTAGCTAAGCTGTTGAGCAGTCACCAGAGGATGATAATTTTTTGGTTGTTAGCTTGGGTTCTAAGTGTTCAGTCAGTGAATTTTTTTTAAAAAAACTATGTTTTATGTGGGACTCTGCACGCAGTGTGAGAGTTCTTATGTCAGTATATGGTGTTGATTTATTGTTTTTTTTTTTTTAATGTTTGGTTTTGACTTGGTAAAACGTCTTGCACTCATGATGTGAACCTGTTGGAGCAGGTACTGAGGAGGTGCTCATAGGAGAGCATGGAGGACCTCTCCTGTGAAGACAGGCTGAGAGAGCTGGGGATGTTCAGCCTGGGGAAGAGAAGGCTCTGGGAAGACCTTATAGTGGCCTTCCACTACCTAAAGGGGGTTGCAGGAAAGCTGGGGAGGGAATCTTTGTCACAGAGTGTAGGGGTAGGACACGGGGTAATGGTTTTAAATAATTTTTTTTTAAAAAGGCAGATTTAGTTTAGACACTAGGAAGAAATTCCTTACAGTGGTGAGGCACTGGTACAGGTTGCCCAGGGAAGCTGTGGATGCCCCATCCCTACAAGTGTTCAAGGCCAGGCTGGATGGAGCTTTGGGCAACCTGGTCTGGTGGGAGGTGTCCCTGCCCATGGTAGGGGTTGGAATTCGATGATCTTTAAGGTCCCTTCCAACCCAAACCAGTCCGTGATTCTGTTTGCGCAGCCCAGGAAGAACAACACATGGAAAAAATCTAGTTAGTTAGGGGCAAAGATGTGCCTTTCTTTCCTTCCTGTAGGATGTGGGATCAGAGCTTTGGTGTGCTTCTTGGATGCAGTGCTTTTCAAAACGAGAAAGTTGAGTATTTTCCTTTCCACTTTCACCTTGCTTTGGGGAAGATCTCCCATGAGCTTTGCTGCTATAAGACCTCAGTCTTAATGGATCTGAGTGCTCATAACTTCTGTGACCCAGAGTCTGGTACTTTGCATGTTCCTGAGAGATCTGGAGTCTCCTCGAGATCATGTATTAAGGAAGATCCAAGATATGCGTTACTGAGTAGTGTTGCCTGGAGCTTGTCACTAGCGTGCAGAAGCAAATGCTGTAACCTCTGTCTTGGAAGTCTGGATGCTAGTGGCTGCATGGGAATGTGTCTGCTGGCCCTGATATAAACCCAGTCAGAGACTGAGTGAGGAAGGGAGAGTCTCTTGGTTTTTCATTTGGGGAAGCTCTGCCTGACTGTTCTGTGCAAGCCCTAGTTGAGGGACAGACCAAAAAGTTTGTGTCAGTGTCTCTGTTTCTCAGGACAGTTAGTTCTTCATCCCGAATTCTAAGTGCATATTAATCCTTCTTAAAGCAGCTAATTGTTTTGCAGAGTGACTTCCAGCTGGAAAGATAAATTGGACTTTTTTTTCCCATTACCCTTATATATAGTGGTGTTAGTAGATTCAGGACAAAGAAGCAACCTTGGTAACTTTGCTCCAGGATTCTAGAAGATAGGTAGAAACTTAAAAATTCAGATCTGATTTATGATGCTGAAAAAAAACTGCAGTAGTGAATCCATAACGGCCAGGTGATGTTTAGTTGTATTAAATAGGTTAATATTTTGAGTAATACAAAGCTTATGTATGAGACGGTACTTAAAAAAAAATCTAAAGTTTGCAGAAACTTCTTGCAGTGGTGTTAGCTATGATTTCAGTCTGACTCATCTATTCGGGAAGTGAAGAAAATGTTGCTAATGCATATGTAATATATAAGCTCCTATTTCATATATTCAAAATAGGCTGTGAACGCAGTGTTTTGCCACTGAGTAGGTGGCAGGATAGCTGAAGCTAAATGAGGGACTGACGGCACTGCCCCAGCCTGTGAGGTGTGACAGTTTGAACCCTAAAAACCGAAAGGGTGTTATTTAATGGTGTCCATTTGCAATATGATAAAGAGCAGTGTAAAATATAACAAATGAAAAGCCACAACCAGTTGTGGAGTTGCGGTGCGGAGGTAACACCTGCTGTTTGCAGGAGGTGCGCTGCATCCTCGTGGACCTAGAGAGAGCTGGCTGTGCATCTCGCAGCGAGGTTAGCCAGCTCTGCACCGGTCCCGGGGGGGCTATCAGCATAACGAGGCTGTTTGCGGTAATCGGTGGCAGTGCTGACAGAATGTTCCAAACCATCTGCTCGAGGGGATGGCGTTAACTCTATCAAATCCTCATATTTTAAGAACGCTGATCTCTGGACCCAGGAGGACTGGTGACAGGGAGTTCTTGCCAGGCCTGCATTAGGCTGCCTTCATCTCATCGCCACATACACTAATGCCCCCTAGACAAGATGCTAAATATGTGTGAAATTAGAGAAGCAGAGCTATGGGGTAGAGGAATGACACAGAAAATTTCCTGCTTTCTCTCAGTGGTTCAGATCTCTTTAATTGTAATACGAATATTTTCTTTGTTTTGCAAACACTTTTTAATTTACAAGAAATTATGATGGAGATGTAAAGGATACTGTATTTTCCCTCTGCTGTTAAAGTCATAAAGTAATGGAAATGTGTACACAGCATTTCAGTAACCCTGTTGTATCTCTGACTTTGGAGATCTGTATGGAAGCTGCTGGTTTGGGGAAATCTCATTTTTAGCAGATAGGGAGCTGGTTAACACCTTGTGAAGAGCATGCTGATAGTCTTAACATCATATTGAAAAGGGACTAATATTTTGCCCTGAGTGCAAAGGGCACAGAACATTACTTTGCACTCCTAGAACTTTGCACTCATAAGTTTCTTCCATTCAAAACACTGAGCATTATGGAGACAGGCAGTGTGCGTGCAGGGTTGCTCTCAAAGGTTTGGTTTAGCCTAGTGACACCAAGCACTTGGCTTCTTGTGTCCCTGGTGAGGGGGAAGAGAGAGGCTCTGCCAGGACTGATCTAGAAGAGCCCATCTTCTGCCTTTTCTCACAGTGTATGTGTGTGGGGGGATCAGCCTTATTTGACCCTGTGGCAGAGCAGGCCATGTCCCCTGGAGCCCGTGGTGGAGCAGATCTGAGTCACTTTTTCCCACCAAAACCTTCCTCTGGTGATTAGTTATATAATTTCATTAGTTAAATTACTCACAGACATATCCTCTGTGTTTAAAAACTGCTGCTTGATATTTTTGTTAAAGGCACATTTAATTTTTGTGATGGGAAAAACAGTGACTAACCTTTTCCTCCTCCCTGAGATTCGTGACCAGATGGATTTCACTGAGGCCAAAGTGTTCTAGACAGAAGCTGCTTCGTATCTCTGTTCATCTGTGGTGCTCTTCTCTGTGCCTCATTCCATATTTTTGGAGGGGGATGATCAAACTGCAGATGCATGTTAGGTTTATGTGGTAGCATAACTATATTCTTTCATATCTGAACTCACTTTGTGGTTATTTCTAAAGTTATTTGCCTTTCCATCAGTGGTTTGAGCTCTGAGTTGAAAACTAGGGTACAATTCAGCTTTTTCAGGTTTGAGTCTCTTTAGAACTCTTGCATGACTTGTGTAGTTCTGTAAACTTGGTATTGTTTGCTTTATAATTTTCCTTTAAAATGTGTTCTCCAAACACTACTTTTGACTTGAAATATAGAAGCACCCAATACTGTGGTCTATATAGTCTTAATAGATATGTCTTCTAAAGACAGTAGTTCTTCATTTTTATGGAATCTGAAAACTGGAAAACAAAGTTGTTCTTAATTTGATTTATTCTAAACATGTAACATCTATAGGTTTCTCCAGCAGTAATGGAATTAAAAATGTGAAATGGCTACTGTTTTAAGTCCTGAGAATATTTGCTTGAAGAACTTCAAAATCTTTTCAGTGTTTTTTTTGTTTGTTTGTTTGTTTGTTTTCTTAATTTGTAAGGGTTTTTTTTGAGATACAGCCTTATGACGGTTGTGGACAAAATTGAAGGTTTGAAGGTAAAGTTCTCAAATCTCAGTAAAAATCAGATGGTGATAACTCTAGAGAGAAGATCTATGACTTGAATAGTTTCAAATGGTCATTGGGCACCCTTGTGTCTTTATAGTTATTTTGAATCTTGAAAGGTTTTTTAGCAACTCTGAGCACTGTGGGATAATCCAGAGTGCAGTACATAAAAATACATAAATGGGGATATTGCAAAAGTAGTAAGTAGCTATCTTTTTCTCCTGTGTAGGTACTTTCTGATTTTTTTCAGTTATAGCCTGTAAGATGTATCAGTTTTTCTCTGTTAGCGTGACCATGACATAGATCTAACAAAATACTGCTGTTTGTTTTTTCCCATTTTCTTGAGTAGAGTCAATCTGAAAAGGCCTATCGTTGCTGAGTACCTCACGTGTATATAGCAGGTCTTTTGTCTGCATGGAGGCAGAGGATAAGGAAGGTGCTGACACTTAGGAAAAAAAAGTAGGTGAACTCATGGGTTGTGCTACCTGAATTCTGTGACACTGATGCGCTAAACATTTCTTGTGACATTCAAGTTGTCATTCTAGCATATTGTGATCAAGTATGTCAGAATAAGGCTTATTATTATCTCCTAAACATGTTTTTTATGCTGATCTAAAAACAGTAAGGAAAGTCAATGTCAGATGTATCTTGTTTCCCTCCAAACACAAAAACAATAAAATGGAGGGGGACTCGTGTGTATAACTGGAGGAAGCGCTTGAGGGCTTTTACTCGTCCCTTTAGTGCATCTCGTCTCTTGCAGTTGCTTCATTGAATTCAGTCCCTTGTAGCTCTTTTTTTTTTTCAGATGCATCAGGGAGCACACACATTGTTTTATCTCCTATGGCTGTTTCATTGGCTTCCCTTAGTGTGTCTCTTCTATTCTGTTAGTCTTCCACCCTGGTCTACCTTGCTTCTTCAGCTCAGTAACATACGGAGGAAGTGATTCTAGCAGTTATGAATGACGTTTCTACAATAAGATATAATATTTGAACTTGTCTGGTTGATTCCATTCCTAGTTTTATATTAAAGGTAAATACAGGTGTTTTTCTATTATCCAGATTAACAACCTACACATTCAACTTAAATTTCCCCCAACGCACACATTATTATAACTTCTAATTTCCAATGGACTCTGGTCACCTTATGAGTTGAATTTTTCATCTCTTGGAGGAATGGAATTTTATTTCTTCAATTTCTGATTTTAAGGATTAAATTAGTTTAGAATGGAAACGAGGATGAGTGGGCGTGTGATCTTTCTGACAAAAATAAAAGCAATCCTGGGAATTTTTCTGTAATTTCTACAAAGTTAGAAAACTTGCATTTTGATCATTGCAATTTAGCACAAAAGCTGCACACCTTCATTGTTTGGTGTTAGTATATGATACTGTAGTGTGCTGAAGTTGCTTGTGCTTAGGACAACACTTCCTTACTCAGGTCTTGTCTAACCAGCTGGCATTACCTCTCCTTCAGCAGTCCCATATGTAAAACTTTGCCTATCTCCAGAGTGTTGCAAAGTAAGTAGATTGCTGTTGATGTATGCCTCAAGTGAATTTAAGATGAATGTTTCCTGTACCTCACCTGTTAGCCAGGGAAGTTTCACTTAATGTTTCTTAACATATGTTATCCCTTACCTCTGTGTATAGTGTTTTTATATTCATGGGGGGGGGAATAGGAAAAAACTTCAGAAATATTTAGAGTAAAGGATAAATATTTTGCAACCTTTCTCTAAAGGGTTGTTATGGGAATGCATGCAATGAAAAGAGCAATTATATGCATGGCATGTCAAATAACTAGTACTACATGTATAGATAGTTGAGATAGTACTTGAAAGAATTCTGGGAGTAAATGGTATTCTAGAATTTGGCTAATCATTCAAAATCTCCTTTCCCTTGGAAAGGAAGAACTGTTTTGGATTTGAGGAGAGTTTAAATAACGTTTGGCATCCCAAGGTATTTTATGTTAATTGTACTTAAAGAATAGTGAATACTTAAATTACTTTTTCATGATTGCCTGCTTTGGCTTTGTTTCTATACTTTTCATCTTAACAATTGGGTTTTACTTGCACAATGCCTTTTAAAAACACAGATTTTATTTTTTCAAAAATTAAAAAAAAATCTAGGTTGAAACTCATCAGCTGTTTACACTGAAAATCTATATGTGAAGGGAACAAGAAAAACTGAACCATGTATTCCATCAAAGTAGCACATTTTCAAATATGAAATATAACAAACTATTGGAATAAAAGTCTGCATAAAATTTTGTAAGTTGAATAAGAAATGTAAGAGAAATTCAAGTGATTCACAAGCCAAGAGTCAGAAGTCATCAAAACATTTTAGGAACTAATCATTTTGGTTTGTTTCTTATTATGATGCAAATTCAGTAGTTTTTATCCAAGTAAAATATGTTTAAAGGAGTCGTTCACTGAAGTCATTCATTAGGAATGGTATTTTTGTTACCTTAGATTTATAAATTTATATGTACTTTGTATTTTTAAATGGCCTGAAATGTTGAACTTGATGCTCATTTTGCTTTGTTGTCTTAATTTCTGTTCTTCTACAATCTCACAGTGAATATAAGCAAGGAATGTTTATTGTATACAGATTTTGTTTTCCTTTTGTATTTTGAGGTTTCTAAATTCTCATTTGTTTCACGATGTCTGCTGTGAAAGCAGTTCCATAAATTCCAAATTCAGCCTTAGATTTTTAGGACCTTAAATTAAACTTTAAATGACTTCCACATTTATCAAGACAAATGCTGATACCTCCTGTGACATGTATTGAATTTTGTTCTGATTCCATTGGTAATTAAATACTTGGTAAAAACACAATGAGAAACAGAGAACCAAAATGATTAATAGGACAAATCCCTCCAGGTCTGTATAAAAATTGTCAGAGTAAAAATTGTAAGTCTTTCAACGTACATTAAACTTCACATATTCTAGAATTGTTGTGGGATGCCTTTCTATGTGTGCAAATTATTGTTTAGTACTCATTCACCTGTACATTTGCCAGACAATCTGTATTTTCTTCAGAGGATTTTTAGTTAGAAGTTATTTCTCTGAATTAGTTGCACACATCATTTTGTGAAGCAGATTATTTACAGAGCCAACATGTTGACACACTATCAACCATTAAAAAAAAAAAAAGACTAATAAGGTTAATTGTTATACGAACCCTCCTCTGTAGTCTGCAATCTGTAGGCTTTGATTGTTTCTCTGGGGGAAACTCTGCCCAGATGGCATTTTCCTCAAGGCCCTGACCCACAAGAGGCCTGTGGAGATGGAGAACAAGGTGCATCTCCACAGACTAATTAATTTACTATTATAGCACCTGTTCCAGAATAGATAGGGCTGGAAAGGAAAACAGTCCCTGGGCACAGTGGTAGGCTCACTGGTAAATGGATTTGAGCTGATTATATTAAGCTGATGCTTTGATCATCTAAAGGCGTTAAAATGGAAATATGTTTTTGCTGGCTGTTGGCCTCCATGTGAGTGCAGTATGTATTATAAGTGAACAGTAAGGAAAAAGCTGTTTTGGACTCAAGCAAATAGCTTTTTGAAAGTACACACGAAAAGTGCACTCCCCTGCATTTCAAATTCAGGAATATTAACAGAGAGGATCACTTGCACTTGAAGCATTTCCTTAGATATTTCAGTCTCCTGTTCATATTCCACAAAGTCATCAATACGAAGCCCTATAAACTCACCCATTTTTCGTCATCCATCAGATGTCAGTACATATTCTTGCCCTTGATTAAAGCATGTTGAATGATATTTGTAGGAAATAAAGTAACCTCTTCAGTAAAATCTTGGCAAACTGTGCAATTAAATGCTGATCGAATGGTAACAGGCAATGGCAAATCCTTGTGTAAACATTGCTGGGTAGTAAGTGGATTTACAATGTGTTAATCTGTACTCACTTTCACTTTATTGCCATTTGGATTCCCAGAAGGATTAGCTGTAATTTTATTGGCCCTATGAGGCTATAATGTTATTTCCCTTTTCAAATCAACTCGGTGATTTATTTTTTTCCCATTTTATTTAACAAGCATGGATCCTATAAGCTTCAGGGTAAAATTAATTGACCCTTGCCACTGTAAGGTTAAAAGTGTGTGTAATTAAGGTCCTGATAAATAATGCTTTCTTTAAAGAAGCAGCAAAATTGCAGGAATCTGTATCAAAACTAAATAGCATACGTAGCTTTAATGCACAAGGCGATAACATTCTCTCCATCAAAAATATAGAAAATTCTAGAAATGTTTTCAAATGCATACATTATTTTAAAAGAAAATTTTATGTGATAATTGTATCATAAGTAAATCTATGTGTTTTTAAAAATGATAACATCATGATGTTTTTATAATTTGTTTTAACAGCAGCATGGTACTCTAAGTCCTGATAGATTAAAAACAGAGTGCAACTTCTGTTGTGCTGCTTCTTTTAAGGAAAAATCTTTAAGGGAGAAGAATCTTCCACCAACCCCCGTGATACTGGGTTGAGGGACGAAGGGCGTTGCCTTTCATAAGGGAATGGAGTCTGGGTTGGTGGGTGCAACTACTTCATAACCCATGAGACTGATTTCCAGTGACACCGCGGTGCTGTAGTGCAGTTAACTTTCTGGCTGGTAATGGGCCTGTGTTTTATGGTGTTAAATACTGCACTGAACTTTGGTAGGTGGCACTCTGTGTAAGGTAAAAACAAAACATAGGGGGCGTTGATAAGGGTTGGTGTTTAAAACTGAAGGCCAAAATTTGGGGTAAATCTCAGTACTTGGTTTCTGACCTGCTGAATCCTATTAATCTGAAATTGATGGCAGTTTCCTTAAAATTGGGGTGGGGGAATACTTGTGTTTTGCAAGATGATAAAATAATTTTTAAAAAAATAGCGTGTTTTTTTGAAAATGATAGGATGTTACTAGTAAGTTTTGCCTTAAAAAGAAAAAAAAAGTTTTGAACTGTAATATCTGTCCCAGGATATATCTTCCTCATAATTTTGGGGATATTTTTGAGGATAGAGATGATTATCTGAAGGTCTACAAGCAGATGTATATAAATACATAAATACTTGTCCCAAAGATAGCAGAACCTTTTTTTTTTTTTTTTAAGACAGATACATTCTGAAAGAAAAATTCTAAAACCTTCCCAGAGGGTCAGTTGCCTGTAGAACAGATGATAAAATCTGGACTCTAATTTTGGTTCTGTAAGCTCAAACCAGACTGCACTGTAAGCAGGAACCCATAGTATATCCTGGGAAACTGATCAAGCTTGAGATAGCTGATGGGATTCAGAAAAGTTCAGAGTAGAGAAAAAGGGTGCAACAGATTCATTTAGAGTGAAGGGTAGCATATGATAAGAGATCCGTCAAGCAAAATTGAAGCTATTTTCCACATGATTTTTATTTTGCTATGCTTTTCTGCAACTTTGAGCAGACAAGATACTGTAAAAGAACAATTATAATAAGCAACTTAAAAACCGATAACAGAGTGAAAATGCCTAATTACTGTTCCTGGGAGTCTACCAAGTCTGGAGATTGATTTCTCAGTTAAAAGTATTCATAAAGATATCTGAAATGGCTGAAACTCTCAGAACTTAGACAACAAAATTGCTTCCCATACCTTTTGATCTACTTAAATCTGTAAAAGATGGAACTCCAGTGAATGCACACAGGTGCATATTTATATACCCTTTTCAAATATACATCTTTTAACTAACCTAACACTTATTCCTCCCTAGCTTCCCTGTTCCCTTCTCTTTTTTTTCCCCTCCTTCCTTGAAGATTTTAAATAACCTCTTAAAAAACATTATTGTTCGATTTTTCTGAGGAGATGCAGTCTCTCTTTTCTCCATGTTTCTTCAGATATATACTAAGATAAGGGAGTTGATCCCTGAGGTTACTTTGTTTACTAAAGTTGGCATCCAAACCCTATTCTGTTTCAGATTTTCACTTGTTTCTGGTGTGGGCTGTTACCACATTTCTCTTTGCTGAACAACGTCTTCTGAGCAACTCCTCAATGGGCAGAGGGGAAGGAATGTCTCTGTCAGTGTGAAACATTTGTGCTACGCTTTTGGGGCTCCTAAAAATAGCTGGAGATTGAGCTGCTTTTTAGAAACCCAGAAGTAGGCTCTTGAGATCATCAATCTTCCAAAGAAACAGGGAGATTTGTCAGATACATGAAGCTTGGAACGAGCCAGTTGAGAGACTGCCAAAACATTAAATCATAGAAAACTAGAAATAGGCTGACTACAGGCTAGAGGATTTCCTCTGTTACGATGAAAAGTATTTACAGAAATTTAAAGCTTCTGTTTTCACAAAGAGAAGGAATTTTTTACTCTGAAGTCTGTATAGCTAAAACTATACCTAGAAAAAACAGTTTGGGAAAGAGAAAACAAACAAAATGTGGAGAATGCCTAAGGCAGAATGACTGACAGAGACTTGGCAAATAAAAGAACATCTGCTGAAGGTAATGCATCTGTTTGTAGGCTGTTTTTTTCTAAACTACTTAATAATTGCTGCAGTATTATGAAATCAGCAGGTATTAGGCTGTTAGCTGTCGTTTTTTAAAATTCTACTTATGCCATTTGACTAAAACAAGAAGAGTGACTGGTGACTGAGAGCAGAGAGCTTGTTTTGAAGATTTCCAGTGGGTTGGTTCAAAGGTGGTGAAGCCAAATGCTATTTAAATTTACTCAAAACTTTCCATGATGTTTGTCGCCTTTTGTTCAGTCTACAAAGGTTAAAAAGGTTTGTAACCATTATGTACAAAGCAGTACAGTGCTTTCAAAACTATCCAATGATGTCCATAAACTTAAATAGTATTTTTCATTGCATATGATGTGAAGCATTCCTAGTACAGAAGAAGCAATTCGTCTGAAAATGATGAGTTAGGGCTAGGCATGTGAAAAATATTTATCTATCGTGGTTTGTCAAAGAAATCTGGCTGGTGTTTATTTTCAGTTATGTATGCACTGAACAAGAATAATGCAGAGGAACAGCATGTTGTAGCAACTGCATCTCTCCAGCTAGTTAGGAGACTTAGTGTCTATTTGTCTATTAATTTTACACGGGTGACTCTCAATCACCTCAGTCGTAGGCAGAGATAGGAATATTTTAAAGTTCAAACCCATCACTATAATGCTTGCTTATTTTGTAAATCAGAAGTTGTTTGCTGAATGGTATTAGGCCAAGTTCTTGCTTTGCTGTATCTTATCACAATATTTGAGGGTACAGCAGTCTTTGCAAAGTGGTACTCAGGAGGCTGTTTGGGGTTTTCTATTAACATGAACGTACTGGTTGGAAAACTTAATTAAAAATAGGTTCATATTCAACCAGAGTTGTATGACATGCATATTTTAAAACATATAACACTGGCTTTTATTTTTTTCCTTATTTATCTACCAGATGAATAGTTTTGTAGCAGTGCTATTACTCTGGTTTGGTATTTATTACAGAACTATTATCAGTGCAATTATTTTCTGCTGAATAAAAACACTGTTCAAACTTTTAAAAAGCAGGAATTTTGTAATATATTTTTTTTAATATATATTAGCTTTGTGCTGTACAAATGCTAATCTGCTTGCAGACTGTGATCAGAGGCTAGGAACAGAAATGGGCCCTGAGCAGAGGAAGTGGGGACAGTCAGCCCAACGCGTCCTGTCTGTTTGTTGGTTGTTAGTAGGGTTCCCATTGCTAGCTGTCAATGTGCATTGCTACCGTGCAAATTAAAAAACTAACTTAGCCCCTAAGAACTTTGGATACTGTTTTGAAAAGCAGAAAAATCACGTGAAAGCTACTTAAGAAAGGCATTGATATCAATACTAGTATGGAAGAAGGAAGGACCTGGACAAATAGGGGTATAACACGCGTGTTTGTACCATTAAAGAACAGGAGCAGAGTGGGGTCCTCTCACTGAAAGGAGAGGAGGTGTGAAGGAAAGGGGCTGCTGGAGCAGGTGACTTAGGGTACAATAGAAAAAAAGGGGATATAGAAAAGGAATATTTAAAATGTAATTATAATTTGAATGTGTCATTGTCTGCTCTCTCCTGTTCTTAGTGATACCTGACTGACACCTCTTTGCTTTCCAAATAATGCTTTTCCTGTTCTCTGTATTTCATACCCATCTATAAGTCTTTGCCCATTCCATAAGTTTACTTGTATATTAATTTCAAATACAACCACATATCTGAGTGTAAAGATCTTTTATTAAAATTTCCTGTTGCAAAAAGTTGACAAAGGCCAAGTGTAGCTCCTCACTGTCTAAAGAAATCACTAGAGATCTGAGGGGCAGTTTTTACCAGATGGCGTTGTCTAAAGATGAATGGCAGCACACCGGACTGTCCCACGCAGCAGATGAATATGGAAGAAGTTTCATTGGACTGATGGCAGTGAATATGTTGCATCTTTTGTGGGTGAAGGTGGACACAGAAGTACTACCTGTGAAGTGATACCACTTAAACATTCGGTTACTAAGCAGGAATGTGTTGCTGGCATCACTTCTGTTCTGCTTGGTGAGAATTGTCTAAAAGTATGTCATTCTCTGACACAATGAGAAACTAAGGAGTTGGGTTTGTATATTTTATCGATAATATAGTGAGCATCAAACAAAAAATATCTTCTGAGAAGTATGAGCTATGGGAATTATATTAATCTCCTGAACTGGAACTGTAGAGGCTTAGAAAGCTTAAATCAAGGGCATCCAAATTTTGCCCAACTGAGGGCTGTGTTGGCATTTTGTCTGGAGCTTGAGGGTTGCATCTCATTGATTATTGCCGGCCTCCTCTCTAACACGGAGCTGCAGCTATTGGAGATGAGCTCAAAATTAGAAAGAATAAAAGATTCCTGCTACCTGCAATTTAGTTTCATTTTCATATTAAAACAACTATGTATACAGCAGAAAGCATCGTTGTTTTTTTCACCCCTCAGTAATTTTAATATCTGCTGATTTCAGTGTATACTAGCTTGGAATCCAGAATTCAGTCTCGTTTCTTTCTATGTTAATAGTCTCTGCATGCAAAAATGAGGTGACTTACCCTGACGTGTGCCTATCAGTTCACTAAAAAATCCCCCGTTGAAATGTGAAGTCAGTTTCTTAGGATCAATTCTGACTATGCATAAAGTATCACATAACAGGTAGCCAATAACAAATTAACAGTGAAACTTGCTTTAATTTTCAGCATTGCCTTTAATAGGTTCCGTTTTGGTTCCATTTTACTTGTTGGAAACTTGTAACAGTAATGTCATATGAGGTCATCTTGTAATTGCAATGTACTAGTGCATATATTGAACTCTGTTATGGGACTTTTATATTGAACCTGACTGCTCCCAAAGAAACTTTAATATAAGTGAAAGTATCCTTTTTTCCTGGCTCTTTACATGAGATAATTTTCCTGCAATTCCTCCTTCACGTATTCAGATCATACAACCATGTGAACAATGTCCAAATTGTGCTATATTCAAATAAGAACAGCTAAAGTAACAAATTCAGACTGTAATGACATTATGGACTAGAGTTCCTTGTTCCCATCTCTGATATCATCATCACTGCAATAACCTTAATTTTAGACTAAAACATGTTTCTTGATATCTTAGGTATAGATTTATAACTAAAGGTTAGATCTTCTGGTGACTCGCCTGCAACACACACACCTCTTACATTTCATGGCATGTATGCTAATGTATATCATGTCTCGGATTACACCTGTTAAATGCATTAGTAAATAACAGTAAATAACTTTGCTTTGCTTAGAACAGTAATTTGGATTCTTCGGGGTTCCAAGCATAAATTTATTGGAGCTAGTTAAGAAATTCTCTTCAAACATTAGAATGCATCTCCATAAGTATTTAACCAATCCACCACTCCATATCTTGCATGTGTGTTAATGATTGTTTTCACTGATACAACATTTTTGCTTTAACTTTCATACTAAATGAAAAATACAAGTACAATGAATGTTGCAGTGCAGCTTAGATACAAAGTAGAGGGAGCAATAAAGACATTCACTGAAGTAATCCCACAAATAATAACTTTTTATTTCTACAAGATTTTCCTCTTTGTTTTTGGTAGGGGGAAAGAAAAGGAGGTATGCATCAAATAGCCATTTAAAATAAAGGGATTATTTGAATAGATGGGTGGGGAAACATTTATGTTATTTTAAATAGCAGAAAGTTGCTTTATGTGCAGGTGGATTGCTGAAGGTTTCCCTCTTCTGAAGGCCATCTGGGAAGTTAGTTTAGCTCTATTGATGTTTAAGATTCCTTCTTTCATCACAACCACATGCCAAGACAATAAGTAATTGAACTGCATGTTTTGCCTTTTTAAAAAGGTGTAATCTCCTTCTGAAGTGTAGAGAGATGTTTAGCAGGATTTTTCTAATTTATCTGTCATCACACCATGCAGGCGAGGTTCCAAGCCTAGACTGCAGTATCTCTTTATCATCTCCTTTTGATGAACACCTGTTTCTGGTGTACAAATGTGTATCTGCTGAGATGCAAAATTGAAATAATTTTAACAGTATAAGAATAATTAGGAATCTTTTTTTAAAGGTCCACCTGTTCAAAATACTGTTTTTTTATTTCTACATTATATATAACACATGTTTAGCAATTATGATTGCATCTGCATATTTTTTTCTGTAGTATTTTAGCCTAAAAATGAAATGATTTGTAATTTAAAAAATAATTCAGAACTCTGAAAATAATAATAAAAAGGTGTATTTAGGTATAGATTACAATTTGTCTACTGCTTTATAACATAGCTGTACATAGAACAAATAACATCTTTTAAAATAATAGATGTCTGTTCCATGTTTTCAAATTTAGAACAAGAAAATAGATAAATACAACTTTATTCACTATATACTATGTATGTATTATTTTGGGATAGGACCATTTTATTCATAAGATTAAAATGTCTTTCATGAAAAAAGTAAATACTGATTTTTTTTAATTATTTGATAAACAGTGATACATGGTCCACTTTAAGAATGGAAATGTATTATAGCACTTAAATATGCTTTAAACATGGATTGTTCATTAATTTTATAGTTTTAAAAGTGAATAATGTCGTATCCCATTTATTATTAAAATACAATTTGATCCTTCTCATTTGTTTTGCTATCAATTATGGAACAACTGAACAAGTTGTAACAATTGAAATTTCAAATAATACATGCACTTATAAATACCAAAATACATGCCCTAGTGAATAAGTTATGTTTCTTTATTATAGATCCTTATCTCTTTAGCCGGAGGCATTTTTAAGGCTGATTTCATCTTAAAGACTTGTCATTGATCTACCCTGCAGCAAAATAGGGACATATTTACAGTTAAAGTGTAATTTTAGTCTGTTACTATTTACATTTTCTAGTTTAATTTCCAAGTGAGATCTGAAGTATATCTAAACTAGTTAAATGTAAGTTTTTGAATATAAAATGCATCTCTGAAAATATATTAAGTAAAAATATGACAAATTAAGGGAAAGGAGAAACTTCATAAATATGTAGTTTTATTCTCACTAGTACTGTTTTTCATTCACTGAGGATATTGGGGAGTAACATTCCTACTTCACATATTTATGGGACTATTTGTTGATTCTTAATCTCCATCGCTTTCATTTTTTTAGTTAAATTATTTAACTCTTTTGAAGAGTTTTCCTACTAACTTCTATGCCTGTCTTGTGCTGCTACTGATCTCATGTAACCTTTTGTAGAAGGTTATTCCATTGTTTAATGGAACAATGGATTAAAACTCACTATTAACTATAATGAACACTGTAAATGGTAGTTAAGAATTAAGGTTTAAAAACAGTTTCCACCTTTCTTTCATCTGCTAAGCTTGCAAAGATTTAACCATTTGAAAAATTTTGCTCAACTAGTTTCTGCTCTCAGCCTATGATGTTCTATGTTTTATTTGCAAGTTGGAATAAAATATCTCCAGCCATTTTGTAGTTGAAGGCAGTGGATACAAAATACTTTAACTGTTTGCAGTATAGAGGGAAATACCAATTGTAAGAATTGGTTTTAAATGGGTTATAAAGGGAAAGGCTGAAGCATGGGCACACTCCTCTGTATAAATGAACACTTTTGCTTAACTTGGGGAAATAATTTAATGAAAAGTATGGAAGCTTCTTTTGAAGAATAGTCCTTTTTCAACATGCTCAGATTTTAGTAAAGCTTTATGATGTACTGTGTTTGAAAGATAAAAGAAATTTCTTCTCATGAGGAAATCTCAAACTTTTCTTGTTTTGAAGCATTCTTTTTGGTCTGTGTGTCATTCACTTTCATCACTTTTTTTCTAAAATTTACTATTACAAAAATTTGTCAAATGAATGAACCATACCTAAACATAGTTTTACCTAGTCATAGTTTAGGTATATCTGACAGTCAGGTCATGATAGCAAGTTAATAGTTATAGGACCAGAGTAAACATGTAACTATAGCAAAGACTTTTTTTTTTTTTAATCTAAGATGGAATAAGAATATTACCAGAATAAAGAAAACATTATTTCTGTCTTTCCTTAATACTTTAAAAAGTCATTTGTTTAGAAACTGCCCTGGAAGGAAAAGAACCAAAGTGATAGTTTTAAAATTAAAATTAACAAACAAACAAAATAAAACCTTACCTGCTAATTAAAAAATAATAATAATAATTTTAAATACATATTAAAAATTGAAATACATATTAGTCTGTTTTTTCACTTCAAAATGACTAGGTTATCTTTGAATTGTATTCATTTTTAAAATCTCAAAATCAAAACAAATTATATGTGATCAAATATTAAGATATTATTTTCATGGTAATATAAAAACTGTGAAAAAATAAGCTTTAGGAAATCTGGAAAATACATTTTTCCAGCTTAAGATGGAAAAAACATAGAATAGAATAGAAAAAAATAAATTAATGAAAAATAGTTTGGATACAATTATAGCATGTTCTATGGAAGCATGCAGATAAGGGAGAGTCATGTATTTTTCCTTAATATGCCTGTATTTCTTAGTTCATGCTATTCTACATGTTTTAAGCTTACATTTAAAAATGAATTTCTTGTGTTGTTTTTTTTTCCTATTGTAGTGATACAGATGTCACGGTGCAGACAGACACCTTGTCATGTTGAATTTAGTCTTGCGGAAAGGTGTCTCTAGGCAAACAATAACAGCAGCAAAAGTGGGACTGCCATGTTCCTACATTGCATTCTCTACAATGAGCACTTCACAGTCTACTTGCAACCATTTACAGTCAAACCTAATTAAACATAGGCACGTTTTTCTTTCTACTAAAAGCAAACAACGCATTTATAATTGTTATATTGTTAACTTCAATAAGAAGCTACAAACTGTGAAGGATGAGGTTCCAACAGCAAGGTGAACTCAGTGATATGTTGTATGTGCACAGAGTTTTCGATTTTGTGTGGTGTTTAACAGCTTCGCTAGTTAGAAAGTGAAAAGAAAAGTTTTGAAAATCCTAAAAATTTTGGTTTCCATTCCAGGATTTTCCCCTACTTGTTTCCATTATGAATGCTGTAGTTTAAGTTTTTTATATAACTTTCCTCTGCTGTCTTTCCGTTTTTTAAACTTACTACATAAATGAATGATGCTTTCTTTGTGAAGCAGATCTGGCTTGTTTGCAACTGAGTGCATGTGTCTAAGTATACAGAACTTAGTGGAAAAAAAGGAATTATGTTGGAACACTGACCCTTTCTGGACAGATGAAGGAAAGTTTCAAAAACTATGATAGAGGTGTACGGTTTCAAACAAGACTTTCTGGAAAAAAAAAAAGTGAACATTTCTATTTTAAAGCTTTGTGTGGCAAAGACTCTATGATAATATATAAATGTTTAAGTAAATTGTCAGCTTTATTTAGGAGAACTTCATTTGGCACTTAGTTATTATAACCATATACTGTCTACCTGTGTAAGGGTACAAGAAGTACATGGATGAAGACACCACGTTGACTCTGCATGGTGATCTCAAAGATAAGCAAGTGAAACTACAAGCTAGCAAGTGGAGTCAAAATGAAGAGTGAACATTAGCATTGCTGTAGAGTCTGCCTAGTTGATTTAGGGTCTTCTGTTCCATAATGTTTGATACTTTCTTCTCCAACTGGTTCTGATCATTTAAGTCAAACCATACATTTCTTTGGATGCTTATTCTAGGATTGATTTATTATTATCGTTTTATTATTTTTTATTTATTATTTTCATATTATTATTTTTCATATTTTTCATATTTTCATGATTTATTATCATATTATTATTATTTATTTTTTTTATTATTATCACATTTTCTTATGACTTCTTTCACTTCACTGAGAATCAGCTCATGTACATTGATGCATGGTGAGATGCCCTTTCTGGGTTATTTTATGAGGAACAGTATCTCTTCTTGCTGAGGTCCTATCTGGAGAAATTCTGCACAATGTTTTTCTCATTACAAATTTATGAAACTAGTTCAAATATAATAAATACAGGATTATTATTTTTTATATCTGAAATATTTCCTTTCTTATTTACTGACCATTATAAGTTTGGAACCTGAAACTACTCTTGAAAGTAATCTTCTACTTAAGTGATCCATTATATGTACTGTGCTGAACAAAATCTTTCCTTTATTTCTCTTACGTGAATATTCACTTTTTTAGCACTTTTGCCTGCATCTTATTTTCTAAACTGTCAAATAACATCATTGTCTCTTTTGTTTTTCTAATTCAGATATAACATATTATGCTGCCCCCCAGTTACATGCATTAATTTTGGTGTACAATTTAGTGATTCCTGAAAACAATAAAGTGACTGTATTTCTTTATTTGCTTCCTTCTCTAATCTTTTCACCATAAGGTATGTCTGAGGGCATGACAATTAAAATACACACTAATTTATTAGAGCAATCAAGGTAATTTTCTCTTTCCAACCCATGTGACAATTCAAGGCCCAGCTTCAGAAACAGATTCTGTAATGCTGTAGTTGCTACAAATATAAGAATGTTCTTGGGACAGTTTTAATTCAGAAGTGTAGGGATAGAATCATAGAATCATTAAGGTCGGAAAAGACCTCCAAGATCATCTGGTCCAACCATCATCCTACTACCAATGTCAACCACAAAACTATATCCTGGATCACCAGGAAGCTTACAATGTCTACTAAAAGCTAAAACTTTTATCAGAAACCTGTTATGAGAATTTAGTATTTTTATTGTATTGATGCTTGAAGCTCTAGCTATTGGTCCAGACCCCTTTTTATATAACTTAATGTAGAAACACAGAAGAAAAAAAAGCAGACCCTGACCCGAGGAACTTATAGTCAAACTAGAATCATGAACAGAGAGAGAATGAGGGTGTCAGAAGTCTTTCATTAGAGTGATTGAGAAAAATGATGCATTTGGGGAGGTGTCAAAGGGGAGGCATTAAGAGATATTAGAGATACCAGTTGGAGTTAGAAGAATGGTTTAAAGTAAGGAGAAAAAGGCAACCTTGAACTTATTTCTGAGAAAAGCTTTTATAGTAAACCTTTGAGTACTATGAAATTCAGTGGACAGTAAGTCTAAGCAGTTGAACTAAGGACACTGTCTTTCAAGAGTCATCTGCTCATTATTCTTTCCTGAATTGTTTTCGACAAGACAAAGATTTTAGTTTTGTCACTGCTGTGCCAAAATATGAATACACACACACAAAATCCCTATGTTCTCAGCAAGCCTGAATATTCTATTTGGAATTATATAAAGCTATAGATGCTGATGAATCCTGATTTGGATTTCATACTTTTTTTTTTTTATGTATTGATTCATGGAAGATACAGTGTATCATTTTTAACCTTTGTGGTTGTTGGTGTTTTGGGACAGATACTGTAAAGAGCCTAACTGCATTTTTGAGTTATAAAATCCCAAGCCATTAAGGAAACATATGTAAATATTAAAAGGAAATCTACTTATTGTTCACAAACCTCTGGGGAAAGTGGTAATTGTCAGTAGCTTAATGATAAAGTACTTTGGATTATTTTGTCTGTTGTGTGGAAGGTTGGAGATACCTCCAGGAGGCTCTCCAAATGTCTGTGTGCTTCTCCTGGCTCTTTCCATCTCTTCTTGCTGTCTTCCAGCCTTTCTTGGCCTTCTGGGTGACCACAGAGAACCCCTGCTTCACCTGGTCCTTTTACACTACTGCTTTCTTACAGTGAAAAAGTCTGGCAGGGAAAATAATAGGAAAAATAAATGATATAAAGGATTGTATTAATTGCATTCTGTTGATAATCAGAACCTAAGTCAGTGGAACATTTTGCCTGGCAACTTTTTATAAATATTACTGTTTATGAACACCTTTGTAAATTTGTATGTAACTGACGGGTTTTGAATAAGAAGATTCACTTCTTTACCTGCTTCTAGAAAGTTGAAAAAGAATGAAATAAAAATTTTCTCAGAAATTTTCTTTAACCCTTCAGTTATCCAACAGGCCTTTGGCTGTCTTCCATTCAATGGAGGATGTTGCAATTGGTTTCTCCTACCTGCAGTCATGCAACCTTGTTTCGTGGGTGTTGGGCTGGGACTTGAGCAGGTTGCATGCTTTAAACTGAAGAAAATGGTGAAGTACTCTGGTAAACTTTATGCTCTTTTTTTTTTTTTTTTTTAAAGAGCCATGTAGAAAAGAGTGGTAGAAGTACAGATGGTTATTGTAGGTCATTAATAATATGTGACAGCGTCTGGTTGATTTTCCATTCCCACCCACCCCCTCAAAAAAAAGTATTGAATCTCAAGAAAATTTAATATTTTGCAGAAAATATCAGCCTTCCTCTTTCTAGAAAACTTGTTCAGAGAAGTCAGATTTTTTCAGCATTTAAAACTTTTTTTTTCTTGGGGCATGAAGAACATAATTCATCCAGTAGTGCTTATACTCACATGTTCTTTAACAGTGGAAGAAGATGCAGTGGGAAGGGCTGCAGAGAGAGGCAGAATAAGATGGTAGTTCATGCTGTGAAAGACAATTAGGGTGAAACCTATTCTGGATGCATAATCAGTTATTCAGTAAGGTGAAAGGCCACTAGTAAAGTATGAGGTCTGAGGGAGGCCAAAAATCAGCTCCCTTTGCAGAGAGATAGGTTTTATGGTTTGACATAATCTGTCAGAAACCCATCCCACATGAAGATGCACAAAATGAGTGGACATTTGTAACAGAAAGGAGGACATGAGGGCACGTACCCACACCCTCACAGTATCACAGATTTCTAGGTTGGAAGAGACCTCAAGATCATCGAGTCCAACCTCCGACCTAACACTAAGTACTCCACTAAACTATATCGCTAAGCTCTACATCTAAACGTCTTTTAAAGACCTCCAGGGATGGTGACTCCACCACCTCCCTGGGCAGCCCGTTCCAATGCTTAACAACCCTTTCGGTAAAGAAGTACTTCCTAACATCCAACCTAAAACTCCCCTGTCGCAACTTTCGCCCATTCCCCCTCGTCCTGTCACCAGGCACGTAGGAGAACAGACCAACCCCCACCTCTTTACAGCCTCCTTTAAGGTAACTGTAGAGAGCGATAAGGTCGCCCCTGAGCCTCCTCTTCTCCAGGCTGAACAAGCCCAGCTCCCTCAGCCGCTCCTCGTAAGACTTGTTCTCCAGACCCCTCACCAGCTTGGTCGCCCTTCTCTGGACTCGCTCGAGCACGTCCGTGTCCTTCCTGTAGCGAGGGGCCCAAAACTGAACACAGTATTCAAGGTGCGGCCTCACCAGAGCCGAGTACAGGGGCACAATCACTTCCCTAGACCTGCTGGCCACACTGCTTCTTATGCAGGCCAGGATGCTGTTGGCCTTCTTGGCCACCTGGGCACACTGCTGGCTCATATTCAGCCAACTATCAACCAAATACTCCCAGGTCCCTCTCGGCCAGGCAGCTTTCCAGCCACTCATCTCCCAGCCTGTAGCTCTGCTTGGGGTTGTTGCGCCCCAGGTACAGGACCCGGCACTTGGCCTTGTTGAACTTCATACAGTTGACCTCAGCCCATCGATCCAGCCTATCCAGATCCTCCTGCAGAGCCTTCCTGCCCTCGAGCAGATCGACACACGCACTTAGCTTGGTGTCATCTGCAAACTGACTGAGGGTGCACTGGACGCCCTCATCCAGATCATCGATAAAGATATTAAAGAGGACTGGCCCCAGTACCGAGCCCTGGGGGACACCACTAGTGACCGGCCTCCAACCAGATTTGACTCCATTCACCACAACTCTCTGGGCCTGGCTATCCAGCCAGTTTCTAACCCAGCGAAGCGTACGCCAGTCCAAGCCCCGAGCAGCCAGTTTCTTGAGGAGAATGTTGTGGGGAACTGTGTCAAAAGCCTTACTGAGGTCAAGGTAAACCACATCCACAGCCTTTCCCTCATCCACCAAGCACGTCACTTGGTCATAGAAGGAGATCAGGTTCGTCAAGCAGGACCTGCCTTTCATAAACCCATGCTGACTGGGCCTGATCGCCTGCTTGCCCTGCAAGTGCCGCGTGATGACCCTCAAGATAATCTGCTCCATGAGTTTTCCTGGCACAACATTACCTCAACATTACCCCCTTCTGCAGTGGATGGGCCAAGAGGTATTCTCACTGTTCGGGAGCTCCAGCCACCCAGGGCTGGAGTTCTTGATTTTGTAAGGCAGGAGAAACTGAAGGTAGGCTCAGCTAGTCTAGTGCCTGCAAACGTACAGGAAAAAGCACAAATCCATCCTTTCTTTGTGATGGTGGCAGGACAGATCATTACAGATTTGAATTTGATGGGTACTGTATGTCATGTTGTCTATCCAAACCAAACCATCCATTACTTGAGCAATGATAATGGAAGATCCGCTTGACTTAGGGTACTAACTGAATAAAATTTGGAAAATTGGCTCTGTATTAGGAAAAAAATATATAGCATGGAGTTGATTTGCTTGGTTTGATCAATGACGCCTGATACAGTCACTGTAGCATGTGTTATGTCTTAACTGGATCAGAAAGCACTTTGGAACTGAGGTTATACAAGAATTTTCTTACTTTGTAAACTTTCTCATTTGAACAAGTGAAGATTTTTCAGTATGTGGGTTCCAATCTGCTGTATACTGACAGGTATCTTTATTAGTGGAAAATGCTAAATGTTTTCGACTAGTCAGAAGTATGAAAACTACCCAGATTCCTGGTAAATGCTGTCAGAAAATAATTACACATCACATTGTGTAGTATGGTACTTAAATGATTCTGTTCCCTGGGATCATATCTAGTGATTTGAAAGTTTAAACCTGATTTTTTAAACTTTCCAGAATAAAATGTGTGGATCCACACACTCCTGTTCTGAATTACAGGATGACATGTGAACTATTTATTCAGTTACAATTTTTATGAGTACCCAGTAGAATTGTGGATTCCTTTTATTGCGATTCTTTCAAAAAGTGCAAAATATTTGTTTGAATACAGATAAGACAAAATACTTAACCCAGCCATGCGACACCTAACATGGTCTTCCTTATCTCTATCATATTAAAGTAGCAGGTCAAATTAGAGAACCCACATCTAAATATTTCCCGTATTGAAATGCAGATCTGGGACAGCTCAAATTTTCATTGAGATTCCCATTGGATTTTTGGTCATCCTTAATTTATACTTACCGTGTTGGTAAGAGCAAATGGTCTAGTTCTAAGGGAGCTTGTTGGAATCCCAGAAGCACCTGGTCTACTGCATTATTCCATGCAGCGTCATATATCTTTTGGGTGCTGCTGAGACTTGTTCAGTAATGATACTAATATTTTGTAGCTTGGGTTGTTTGAACTCATCTTGAAGTGTAAAATGAAACTATATCAGAAAGATCCGAAGACTCAGTAGGATATGGCAGATTCTGGTCATAGTATTGTGGGAAACGGTTCCAGTTTAAACAAAACAAAGTAAAACAAATCCTTTAAAGCTAGAGAAATAATCATTAACTCTTTTGTGATACAGTATTTCTTTGGTTCAGAAGATATCATCTTCTATTATCTCTGCTTTAGGGTTTCAAGAGGGCAGAAATACACGTGGTACTTGCTCTGCCACCTTAAACTTTGACTGAGGGAGGCAAGGGAAATGCTTAGAGCAGAGTCATGGGAGGGCAAGGTTTTAAATAAAAATTGCATTGCAACACAATGCAACTCTTCAGGAGTATGTATCCTGTATAATACAATCCCTGTCCCTGAAATCTTCAAGGTGACCTCCCACTTGTGTTGAAAAAAAATCTTTGGGAGGGACCACCCGGCTAGGAACTGGAGCTGTAAGTGTTGCGTTGTAGGTCTAGCAGAGTTCAGGAATGTCCCTGTTTAGATTGCTTTGTATTTTTTGTTTTAATTGTTCTCTCAGTTCTGAATGAAAAAATGAACAATAATAGAGCTGTGTGAGATTGAAATATATGAATCCATAATAATTTCCCTCGGCTTTCAAGAAAGCTGAAGAGTAAATATCAAACCACTCAGAATTAGAGATCTCTAAGTCTTCTGTCTCTTCTGACCCTTTTTAATTCTAGTCTTACAATGTAGGTGCCACATTGCTACAAAGCAGCATTTAAAGTGATCTGAGAGCTATTGTGGTGGTTTTGGGTCATCAGCTACAGAGAGCTACTTTTAGGCTAGCAATTGTTCGTTCCCCCTTTCTGTCTCCTAATTTTCTTTCATTTTTTTGCACATAGTTTGGTGTCTTTTGTACAGTAAGTTTGCTCAAGGTTTATAGCTATAAGTTATTTTCTTATTTGTTCTCACTATTTTAAACTTAAATAATAGAGAACGCTATGCCAAATGAAAATAAAACCAATTCTGTTGTGAAACTATCTCAGGAAAATTTGTTTCACAGGTTCATATTTTAATAGAAACTCTCATATTTTAAACTCATTAATGACAAATATTCTAAAGTACTTTATGGTAAATTTTACATGGATAAGGTAGAAACAAATGTGAAAAAATTAAGACTAAACATTTTCTGCGGTCACATTAATGTCAGACCTCCTATTATAGTTTATGGCATTTTCAGAACAAACAGGCTAACAGCAAACATGTCTGTTGAAGCTCTCTTCTGAAAATGTTAGCTTTGGCATTTCCTCAATTTAAGTACTGTGTATCTTGCTGTATTTTCTACATTTAAAGTCAGATTCTCTTCTCCCCTGCCTTCAATGCAGTCAGCATCTCTTTAATTTTTTCCAATAATATTGCAGTACTTCAGTACTCATTTTAAAGATAGATGGATTTTTTTTTCTTGTAAAGAAGAACATTGTGGGGTAAAAAAAAAAAACCGCTGGATGTGATTTCAAAAAATGTCAAAATATGTCAAACGCAGAAACCACTCAAGGGTTTCATTAACTGAAGCTTTGGTGATAAGTGTCATCTTGTCAAAGACCCACCCATCTCTCCCAATACATTACCAAATGTACTAATTTCCTTGCTGAGCTTGATGTTTATTGTATAGCTGAAATTGAAAATGGTCGGTAATGGAGTGAGCTTCAATCCAAGACCAATTCTGAATCTAAATTACTTGCTTCTTTCAATAGCATTGACAGAGGAGAGCTTTGTGCACCTTGTACCTAATCAACCCTTACTGTGACCCTAAATTCAGCAGTCTTCAGAGATTAATAATAAAATCCTCAGTTCAAACAAGTATTTGCCCTGAACAAGTTGCCCATTTCTTATGCTGAAAATGAAAGGATGTGACATTTTTTAAAGCTCTGCATGTTGTGGACCCTAACTAATTTTTGATCTTTGACCTATGAAGGCAGTTTTCTGAATAGAAATCCCATTTAGACTTGAGGTATGCTTTCTTAAAGAAAGTATGTTTTTTGAAGGAATAGTTTTAATTTTATTCTGTTCTAAAATAGAAATTGAATGGTGACTTCTATTTACAGGTGTCAAATTAAGTACTGGAGGGTATTATTTTATCCAGAACCAAGTATAATTCTGTAAAAGCCCAAAGAATTAAAGGTAATACAGGGATAGGTATTTTCACTGTATTTTTTTTTATAGATAATAAAACCATTTCAAGCTAGTGATGTATCCAGTTCCAAAAGTTTTCACTAGGTTACAAATGTTTGAGAGCAGCTGCATCTTGTTTGTAGCTGTTTTCCTTCAGTAGAGGGCATTAGTGAGATATTTGATATAGCTCATAACTATTTGTCTACTAAATGGATGAAAAATGTGAGTAAAAGTTGAGAGATTAACAGTTCCTTGCATAACTATTTGCTTGTATCAGCTAGTGGATTTGTCAGTGAAGCTGTGTAGAAGGACATCGTTCACCTTGTGTTTTGCAGAAACCTTCATTTTTCTCAACTTTTTTTTGTTTTGTGGGTGTCCCTTGGCTATAGTATCCTTCCTCCAGCCAGCGGGGCCCTGCCCATCTCTCTTGGGGTGGTTGGTTGAAGTGGAGCAGATGGGTTGTGAAGCACAGTCCCAGTTGCTTCAGAGGTCAGAAAGAGCTGGTTTCAATGAGATTACACGTTATGGACCCAGTAAACCATATCACTGTATGATACAGTACAGGAGCGAGTAATTAGGTACACTAAAAGTAATAAATGGTATGGTTTCATATTCCAGTACCTTCCTTATTATCGCTCCTGTACTGGAGTAATAATAATCTGAAGGCATTTTTGGGAAAGCACCAACGCTTGTATCATTCTTGCTCAGCATTCTGCACATTGAATGTGGTTATTGGTTTAGGGGTCACTGCCTGACACTAGACTGTACTTACCCTGCATTTTTGGTGTGTAATTTGTCTTCTTAGAAACAGATTTTAACAGAAAAACACATATTTCTATACTTCAAGGGCAATTTGTTGGATATTTAGTGAACTGCTGCAGCATTTATTTTTGAAGAAGCTGCAGAATACTTTATATTAATCTAACTTGTTTTATCACCCAGTGGAACCCCCTGATTTCTCAGCTTTTTTTCTCCATCACTATTCATGCCTCATTCATTCCCTGCTTTTCTATTGCTCTTGTGAGTGATAGTTACTTGGGTAACCCATACTGTCCTCAGATTGCTTCTATATGCCTGTTTATGAGACTATACCTATAAAGTGGTGTAGATCACTGACACATCTGAACTCCATCTTGTCATAAGCCTCCCATATTTTATTCTAATCAGATATTACCTGGTTCATTAACATCTTAACATGGTCCTGGCTATGGCTCAAATATCATGTGATTATTACTTGCTTAACACAAATCACAGACTGACCAAATGACTCCATCTGATAAACATTTCAAGTATTTTATTGGCCCGTGGTTAGTGGGGGGCAGCTGGGTGGGTGTGGGCTTTACTGAAGCCAGATATGATGTGAGGCTTTATTCAGGAAGACTTAATCTGTACCTGCAGAGCACTATGAGAATTTATAATTCCATTTAATCTATGTATGCTCATTTATGAGTGCTTGGACACAGATGACTTTTGGTGCTCCAAGTTGTTGGTTTTTTTTTTTCCATTTATTTTTAACAGTAGCTATAGGGTAAGCTCACCTCCAAAATCAGTTCCTGTGGGAAATGTAAATGTGTATGGACATAAATATCTTGTTTTTTTTCTCTTACTCGATTGAACCTGCATATTCTTGTGGATGTCTCCATGTTTTATCTCTTCATATTTCACTCATGAGACAGTATTTTTGAAGGTATTCCCAGAAAATGTAAACTTTTTCCTTTGTTTTGGAAGAAGTTTCATTCAGCTTGCAGTGAAAGAGCTGTGTGCAAACTTTACTTCCAACAGTTGCTGCATCTGTTTTTCTGTCTGGAATTTCCCAGCTATTTGATTTCATTCACTAATGAAGTTTGTAGGAAAAGATGTTCCTCCTCTTAGCTTATTTAAACATCTTGCACAAAGAAAATCTCTTTGAGAGGTTTATGTATCCTTGTGAGCTCTGAGCTATGTATTACCCTTGCAGCTGTAGGGCTTAAAAGTTAGATGTTGACAGATCTTCCCAAAAAGCTTTGCAGCAAAACAAAAATAGTTACAAGATCCTTTGGGAGCAGTCTTTAGAACTGATAGTTCTCATACAAATTTCAATGATGACGTTTGATCTCCAGCCACAGTATGTTAGCAAGTGGACTGATGGAGGCTGGGTGAAAGATCTTGAATGGTTGCCTGTTTCAGGTACTGCAATTAATTTCTTGCTGTGGGTGCTGGCCAGAACTTACAGTCTTTCTGCTCTAGGGCTGAACTGGTGATAGTTTTTGTTGTTATATATCTTTCTTATCTTTGGGACAGTTTGTTGAAAATATGCCTTGATTCACGCCCCAGTGTGGGTTTGTGGATCCTTCTATGGCAGCATATTTCCAAGGTATTGATGCTTATCAAGTCATTGCTGAGGTATGATGAAGGAATTAATAGATCATGTTCTTCTTGGGAGTATAGCTTCTATGGAGCCTTCTTTCAGGTTTGGACTTGCATTTTCAAGAATTGGCTTGCTACCCTAATGAATCTTACCCATTTGAACTTCACATCTTCAGTGTTGGATGGTTTCCAGCAATAATCTGTGTATGCTCACGTTGGTTAAGATGAGTTCTACTCAGTAGCAGGAACCTGGCATTGTGCACATCTGAATGTACTGATTACTTTTCTCTGAAACTTTTTCCAGTTATTGGGGATAACTTTCTAGACCTGACAAATAGAGATTTTTTTTTAGCAAGTATTTGGAAGTAATTTGCACTTTTTCAATTTCTTGTAAAAAGGTGTGTTTTTCTACCCTGCTTCCCAGAGGTTTTTTGTTTATTTGTTTTGTTGTGGTTGGTTGGTTGGTTGGTTTGGTTTTGAGCCAGGATGTGATCTCTAGCTCCAACTGAGATTCCATCCCAAACTTTTTGTGGATTATCACATTTCCAGGAAGAAGGATCACACCATTAAGGATAATTCTCCCTATACACCTTTTCTCTTAATAGAACAAGCCTTACCCAACACAGTCCCTGAATTCTGTATGAGATGTGTAGCATGAATATACTATATACAACACAAATTACTTGCATCTGGTTTTGTGCACTACACTAAAATTTCTGTTAGGCATAACATTGCATACAGTAAGCATTTTATTAAAATCTTCAGTTAGTGTCTTATATATAATTTTACAGGCTATAACAGGTGGTAGTAATAGACCTAATTTTCATGCTGTCTAGTCAGTTAGCAAACCATCACCATGGATTTTGCTATCCGATAGTTGATCATTGCATCAATTATTCATCTGAGCTGAAAATATAGCTGGTTAATAGATGTCACAGTCAATTTTCTAGCACAAAGCTTGTAACAGAAATGGTTATCTATTAGTGTACAATAGGCACTGAGCTAGATTCAACAAATGCACAACAGATTTAGAGAGACTGAAAAACTTGCAAGGATTACTAATGTTTCTTTTTCTTGAATGTTATGAGACTATGGAAAGTAAAGGAGAGATCTTTGGATCTCATAGGTTTTGAAATAATTTACCTTTCCCTAATCCTTAGCTGGGTGAGCTGGAGGATTTGTCATTTGGGCAATTTAGCTGCATATTTGCTGTGGATTTTGTGGATTTTAAGAAGTAGGTAATGCTAGTGTAATGGTGGGCAGATGTGATGGTCACGTACAAAGGCTTCAAAGGAACCCTGTAAATAAAAACAGCAGCAAAACTTTACGCCACACTTAAGGATTTGAGGAACCTCTTTTTAGTTGGTTGCATGTTTTATTTTCAAAGTTAATTTGTTTTTATTCTTGTAATTTTACATACATTTCAGGTTTTACCTATTATGTTTCATCATGGTAAAACACCAAAAATGGGGTAGAAAAGAATGAACACAGAGCATGTATATTTTTAAAAGTTCTGAATTTGGATGGATGGACTTGTTCATGGCAACAAGCAGTCATGCCAAGAGTCCATGGCTATCAATAAAACTGAGTGGTTAGCAGCTCATTGGTTTCAGGGTTTCAGTAAAGGATTCATTTCCAGCCTTAAATTTCCCTGCCGATGTATTACTGTTCAGTTTTGACGCCATCAAAATGACGAAGCTCTACAAAGAGGGTGATAGGGGAGAAGAGGTAAGAAACTATTGAAAAGAGAGCAGAACTTCAGCTGCTTTTACAAACTGCAGAGATGCTGGACGGGTTAAAAGTCCAGAAAGATGTGCAGAAATTGTGGTCTTCAGCTGCTTTTGTTACAGAATTACTGAGGTGTCTGCACTGTGTGGTTGGAGCCTCATTATAATACCCATTGTACATAAACAGAAAAATAGAATGTCATCACCCCCAAGTTTTTGCAATCTCAATAGGCAGTCAAATGAGAGAGGGAGAATGGAGGAGGTGATTTGCCAGAATCATACTAGAGGTCTAGAAAATACTTACTCTGTCAGTAACAGAGCTGCAATAATATTGGAGTCACAATGGAAAACTTATTCAATAAACAATATTGTTTTACTCAACTGGCCAAGTGAATACAGTCAATTTAATCGATGCAATTTTCAAAAGAAACTGCAGACTTTCATGTATCAGGGCTCCCAATGACCACTATCAAGAATAACATATAGATAACGCTGTAAATTTTAATGTAACATTAGCTAAAGGTAAAAGCACTTTTAAGAAAATAACTGCTTAAATTCTCTTATATTGTATCAACCGTCCCTGCTTCATTTTCAGATTAATTAAAAAATATGTATATTACATTCTAGGAGATACTTTTTGTTCTTACCTAAGGGAAACTGAGACAAAGTTCCGTGACATTGTGTTGATAGAGGTAATATTATCTACTGTTCCAGAGGAAAAAAACATAAAGATGGATTTAAACCTATGCCTTGGAGTTTTGTTTCTTTCTTCCTTTTTTTTTTTTTTTAATCTCTCTACTGGACCCCTAGTATTGATTGAACACGTTTATTTCTGAGGCTTAAAATGAGAATTTTCTCAATAAATAGAAACAGCGGTAACTACATTTTGTGGCATTTATGGATATTTACAGCTGTTTGGTTAATAGTAGTGTTTACAGCTACTGTCAAAAGCTTTACTTATTAAAAAGCCTGAATACTTTAACAAAAGATCACAAAATAAAAAGTGACTTGGAATACGCTCTTATAAGAGTATGTGTATGTAGCCTTGTGACAATGCTTTGGTGGGGAGTAATTTAGACAAAGTAATGAATGTAGGGGTCTGGCTAGTAAAGTTCTATTAATGCTGTGGTTAGTCTAACACCGAAAATTTCTTATTAAATATTTGGGGAAGGGGGTGTTGGATATTTTGTTATCATACCTGTCCTTGGTGTATTAAATAGTGTTAAATCCTCAGCAGGTGTGAATTAACATTGCTTTATGAACATTAAAATGACAACAATGACTTAAGCTCTCTGAGCATCACCATTTAGATTTGAATTAAGCATTTTTAGTATTTCAAATTTTGCTTTAGATACAATCATGAACAGGTACAAAACCAAAGGGTATTGTTAAGGTGGTAAGATGGTATGTATCTTTATAGCCTTGCGTGTAGTCCCTCACATGAGTATTTTCATAGTTTCTTATTCTGCTTCCCCATGCATTTTGCTGATGATACCCAAGAATGACATGTTGTGAATGAGTGTTCTTAACTCAGTTGAGTAGATAGTCTTTCCAGGCACATCTGCCCAAGCAGTTTGTCAGATGCTCTTCTCTGTCCACTCCACAGAGCAGTACAGAAATAATATATATATATATTATATATATGTGTGTGTGAGCATATAATGTATTCATTTTTAGTTGTCTTGATTTTGTACAAAGCTGTGCAAGATGATATCCATGGATTTGTAGAAATGATAAGAACAGAGTCTTGCAGGTAAATATGGGAATATTAGAAGTCATGAACTGAACTTATTTCTAGCAAAGACTTGAAGATGCTTCAAGAAATGAATGTGAAGTCTCCCAAATGGAATTCCTCACCTCAAATCACAAAGGTTATTCCTTGACAACCACTGACAGAGTAACAAGATAACTGTAATGAAAAATACATTTTTGAATAAACAGCTGGGGACAGCCAGAGCCATTGAAGAAACTATAGATTTATCCTCTCTTTTGGCAATAAAACTTATCTGGTGTTCACCATGTTCTTTCAGTAACAAGACTACAAAAATAAAATTAGACTCAGTAGGCCAGCATCTTATATGGGATCAGTATTGAGATGCCAAAAATGAAGTGGTATCTTGAAATGAAAATAATTTCTTCACCACACATGTAAAAAAATGTTAAAATTTTGCACCAGTCCATGGTAAATCCTACAAATTCTGCTTGGATTCCCTTGGATGCCACTGCCCTCTTCTATGGACACAGGTTATCTATTTGAAGAATGGGGAGACAGGGGCATGATAGATAAATAACCTATTGTTGGAGGAAACTGTCAAACAGCACTTCTGGAATAAAGATGTCAGGGGACACAGATGGGACATTGCAGCACGCAGGCCTTTGTTGCAAGTTGTCTTCCTCTTCCACAGCATTTGGGATTCACAGTGTTTCTGAATCTGTTCAAAAACAGATTTTCTGGTTCTTCCAATGGAACAATCTCTGACACCATTTCAGTGACTTTCTCATTTTATTTCCTCTGAAGAATTTTACTGTAGTTTTGTCAAAAGAGGTGACATGTTACACTGTAAAATCTGTGTGTAAAAAGTTGATTGTCTTTAGATACTCATTAACAAATGTCAGAGAGAAAGTGCTGCAAATCAAGCAGCATGAGGGAGGTGAATCAGATGCTTTGTATGCAGGGAATATCCAGGAGCTCTATTGACAGGAATTAATCTTTATTCCAGCAGACGTTATTAGAGGGAACCTAAAATATACTTGCAAGAGCAAATTGGCTTCTGGTGCTTCATGGCCTTATTCAGTGTCAGTGAGAAACTATTTGAAAATTTAATGCTCTTGTCTTAGTCCTTTTTCAGAGGTCAGACCCAAAACTTTTGCGATTAGGGTTACTGGGGGATAAAGTCCACTCCCTGTATTTGGTTTTAAATCTGCTACTGTAGAAAGTACCAGTGGGGTCTACTGACCATCAGGAGGATGAGAACTATATAATCAGATGCATGCTGATTATATACTCCAAAAGAGTATGTAACTTGTCTGTTCATCACTGGCTCAACAGAAATATCAGATATTCTTTCATACAGCCCTTTTTACCCAATTCATCTAACAGAATTTACCAGAAAAAAGAAAAAAAGAAAAAAAAAAGTTAATTCAGGAGAAATGTACCATGTCAGGACAAATTCTGACAGCATCCAAGTAGAGTATCTGAGACACAACCAGCAATTACTTAGCCTCAGTCTTGGCTCTAATTTCAACTCAATTTCCAAGTTTTGAAATTATTTTTGCAGTTTTGCTCATCCAACACTAAGTCCATATTTCAACAAACTTATCAAAAATTTAATAAAGCCTCCTTTCTGCCATAGATAGGAGTTTTCCTATGGCTCTTTTGGTAGCAACTTTCAAAGCAGTTTTTCTGACTTTGAGACTGGTCTATGCTTGATGAATCCTCAAAAGCTAAATACTTGTGCAAGTTTATAATTGAATTTTACCTAAGTCAGTTTTCTGGTTGTGCTTTCCAGACTTCATTAACATTAAACAAAGCAAATTTTCATGGGTCAGGTGCTGCAAAACCTTACCCATTTACTTAAATATGATCAGAGAATTTTGAAGGGCACAGTTTTCTTACATGTTTTGTAAATAATTAGATCACAGAGGTGAAGTTGGTTAGTCTATATGTGGAGAAGTATGAACTAATATTTCTCCTCTGTTTCAGGATCGAGTCATATTCCATAGGGCAAAGGTGACCTGCATTGTGTGATATAGATTCATTTTTATTATAGAGTTTTCTCAGAGTTTGAACTCTGCTCTTGCATTCACAAAACACTACATAGCAGACATAGCACACCATTCAGCTGCTCAATTTGGCAAAGCAGTGCTCTGCTTGCTGATTAAATAGCATGCCATTGTCAGCTTGCTTAGATGAGAAACTATCATGGAATGCTTTCACACTGTTTCATAAGTAGGACTACTTCGACGACATTCAAAGAAAAAATGAAAGTTACTTACCTATAACTACATTTATTATTTTTTTTCAAAATGGATTCTACATGTTCACACTCCCCATCAATCTTCCCTTTGTCAGATTCTTAATTTTATTCTTGTACTTAGGTAGGCAGCACTCGTTTAAGTCGTTGAGTGTCACATCCCCTATATGTTCTTGCATTCAAAACACTTAGGGATGAGGAGAAGAAGGAAGGGCAGAACTCCAAAGCGCTGCAGCACATGCTTCCATGGGAAGAAGCCAATGTCAGAGAACTATCTGGCACAGATCCCATGAAAGCTGTTGTGAGGAGTGATTAATCTTATTTTATTCTACAAAAATGGGTCTCGTTAAGTTATAAAGTATTTTGTATAAATCTTCTCTATTTTATAGACACTTTATTTTCATCTAAAAAAGGTTGCTATTATGAAGTTCTGGGCAGCTGGGGAATCTAAGGTTCTGTGAAACTGTAGAATCAGTTAGTTGTTGGTTTTGCTCAAAAGAAGCTATGTCTTGAACAAATATTGGAGATGGCTGCTCAATTTTTAGAGGTGATACTTAGCATTGCAAAGTTGAACATCAAGAAAAGGACTGTATAAAAATATATTAAAGGTACACAGTGTGTTTACCATGAACACGATAACCTTATTGTTACTGGAGCTACTGATTAATTCTCTTATCAGGTAGATATTCATACACAGCTGCCTGTTAATTTTGTGAGGTTACTGTTCAGCTATTGTTATACTATGCACCAATCTCAGCGCTGAAAAACACAAAAAGAAGTTGTGGGGTGGGGAGCAGAAAATAGGTTAAGAAACTGTAAAGCCTGGATTTACAATGCAGCATGATGAAAGTTTTTAATCATTTTTATATCCCAATTTTTATAGTGTCATCTACGTTATATCAGTATGTTGTGTTACCCCATAAAAGTATAGAGTGAAAATAGAAATCTGAGTAATGGGGTAAATGCACATAATGAAAGGAGACTTCAGGCACATCATGGTGCTCCTCCAGTCCTATGACCACTGTGTGCTCATCCACTGTGTTAGAGCATCTTAAACATCTTTAACTTGCACTTATTTCATGGTTCAGAAGGGCTCCAAACTATCCTAGGGCAGAAGTATCCTGGAGGGGTGTTGTGGACATGCTCCTTTTTATCAACTCACTTTATATTGCTAACTGGCAAGAAGGATAATGTACGGTATTAATTCCATCAGCTTTATACTCCAGGGGATTATACTTATACTAACCTGATACTTCTGGGATTAGATGTTTTAGCATAAAGCCATGTTGCATCAGCTGTACTTCGCAAAGTGGTGACCACTTTCAAGGAGAAGCCAGCTCAGTAAAACAGTATGTTCCAGGGTTTACAGCTGCCCAAAATAAAATGTGTTATGTTCTCAGAGAGTGCAGTGAACATATTTTACTGATTTTAAACTACTTGCTTTTAGTTTTATATACAATTATAAAATCAAGAAGTTAATCTAAGTCTTAAGTTTTAAATCTTTTACTTTGGAGTTTGTTATATTTTTCAGGATGTGATAACGTGATCTTTGGAGTAACTGGTTAAGCTCTGGCTTGAAAAATCCTTAAAGCCAGATCCTTAGCACATATAAACTGCTGCATCTCCTCTGACTTCAGTGGAGCTAAGCTAATATGCCTCAGCTATAAATGTAACACTATTCAAATTAGTAAGTGAAATATTTCCATGTTTAAAATCTGTAGCATCTCAAGAAATCAACATTTTGGTGAAATGATCCAAACTATACCATATATCACCATAGAAATGAAAGTTCCCTGTTTATTTATATTGTTTCAATAACATTGCCACATTTTTTTGGGTGGAGGGATGAGAGCAGCAAGGAGATAAGAAAGAAAAATTTAGTGACTATGGTGAATGTAGTATGCATACAGCATATGTTTTTTTGTTGACTTTTTTTTTTTTTTTTAGTACTGCTTTTGTAAACATTACCAGTTGGGAATTAATTTTATGCTTCTTAATGCTAGTCCATGCTGCTTCAGTTCTAACAACAATTTGAATGGGATTTTTATGGAAAAAAGAAGGTTTACACAGTTCACATCTTGGAGGCTACAGTATGTTTAAACAGATATATTTTCTTTTAGTCTAACCTTGTCTGGAAGATATAGGAAAACTAATTTGCCTTATTTACATATGGCACAATCTATCCAGTATTCAAGGGTTTGTCAGAAACAGGAACATTGTGCATTTCCATGGTAACAGATGGCATGCTGACAGTATCTGGCTCGTTGCAGCTTCGTCTAGGCAGGCCAGCAATTAATCAGCCATCTACATGCACAAAATTCTTTGTGAGTGAATGGCACTGCTCCTCTGTAGTGCTGCCTGTGCTTTTACAATTTTTGTATTCCTGCAGGGCGAAGTACTTTTTTGTCTCTTATGCTCATTTTCTGTACCTTCCAAAAAAAAAATCAGTAAAGGATATGAAAATGGAAACAAGTCTGCACATAATTTAGAAAAGACATTATTTCTTCAGCATATAAGATGCATGGGGCTCTTGTTTTTATTCCATTGCTTTGCTTGTTTCCTTTCCCTCTCTCCCTTCCTACTATTCATAGGTTTTCTGTGCAATATGCCTCTTTCAACCTATTTGACATAAGCTAGGTTTCTGCAAACAGGTAATTCTCCCAAGGTGTGCAGAAAGGGAGTGGTCATCTGGATGGCTGGTCTAGGGATTTTATGCCAACAGGAGCATTGTGGTTAAGGAGGACAGCCTTGAACAACATGCTAAAAACCCCTCATCACCTTTTTAAAGAATGGCATCTTAAATCTCACTGCCCTGCCCCGCTAGCAGCTGCTTTGCACTGTCAGGGCTGGGGAACTGATTGTGACCAATCTTCTTCATAATTAATGCAAGACTCAATTTCTCAGAGATCTTTTACTCTATCACTGAATGTGCTGTGGGAGAAAACAAGCTCCTTAGGATATTTTCTTACTCATGCCTCTGCCTAAGGCAGAGCTGGGTTAGAGCTTTGCTCCTGGTATTCATAGATGTAGTTCCTATTGACAGCACTTCATATCCAGCTGCATAACAGAATCCTTCTCCCTTCATTTTTTGGAGGGATCATTCGTGGATTTGCCTTTTCAGGATGGTATTTTCTCAACTGCTGCTTTACAAAGTTCTAAGAGGAGTATCAGCATTTCTGTCTTTGATTTCAAAGTCATGGGATGTGAGATTTCAGAGGGTTGTCCTGGTGAACCTGGAATCTGGTGGCCTATGAGCTGTCAAGGTCAAAATATTTGCAGTGCAACCGGATCTGTGAATTTTGTTTATTTTTTTAAATCTCTCTGATAAGTTCATAAGTTTTGTCTCTGAAATGAATCTGTATGTTGAATAGTATTAACCTTTTTGAGCTAGCCTATAGGCAACCAAGGCAAATATGAGTTTTGTCTTTCTTAAAGGATTAATTTATCCACATATAGCAGTTTTAAGAATGATTTTTTTCTCAAATATTTACTTCATAGTATAGCTGCATTTCTTATTGCCACTGAGACAATTAACAGCAAGAATTTCGGCCTTAGTTGCAGCAAAGTTCTAGTTATGTGACCTAAGATGTCTAAAAAGAATATTCAAGACTAGTCTTCGCTCTTTTGCTTCGAAATCGGTTATGTTTTGGACAAGTTACAAATATCCAGCCTCAGTTCTAAAGAAGTCGTGGCGCATGTTATTTTAATGGTAAGGTCATGTTTGTAGTCAACTCTCCTAGTCTTCGTTAATCTTTTGTACCAGTTTGTCATGTCATGTCAAAGGTGTTTTATGCTTGTTATGGGTTTTGTCACTGCATGTTTCTGTTCTCCATTCTAACTGGTCTCTGTAGGCTCGTGATGAATCCAAAGAAAAATCGTGAGAGATGTAGTTGTCAAGGCTTTGTGAACCTTTCATCCTGGATGTTTCTCACTTCAAACTTGTAACTGTCATTTCTGACTTGGAGACTCTGTTAGGCAAGAGAACACAATCTCATTATATCCTAAATGCTTATTGTCAATTAACTGTCAGTGAAACTAAGTACAGCCCAGCAACTGACTTTCCCATTGGCTTGTATTTGGGCAATATTGCATACGATATATTGTAGTATATCATACATATGTATATATGTGTGTATACGTGTATTCTATTGTAAAGAGCATATTGTGGAAGTTTGGAACTGTTTTCCCACAAATCCGTCTGAAAAAAAAAAATCTATTTTATCCTATGGGCTGGCCCCAATAAAGCACTGCAAACATGACTTTCATATTAAAATTCATGGACGTGAAGGGTGTAATCACTTTTGCAGGATTTGTCCCTTTATGAGGAATGGTAAGTAAAGATAGCCAATTTTTTAACCTTTTAAGCTATATTTGTTGGGAAAAACAACAACAACAACAAAAGCCTTAACTGTGCAAGTTAAGCATACACCTGACTGAAATCACGGAAGTACCCTTACTGAATTCAGTAGGGCTTTTTCCACACTTATGAAAGCCAGGCATGTGTTGAAGTGCATTGCTGTGTTGATGTCAGAGCATATGGAAAGCATACTCTTATATTATTATTTAGTATATACCCTTGTATAACCAAGCCATGACATTTATAGTGACAGAGTTGCACCTGCTTTGGTCCCTATCTAACCAGGTCAGAGACTGGTCCATTGCAGTATGAGATAGTTTGTGCCTGACCACATCTGGTCCCAAAGCTGCTCCAAAGCTCAAGAGCCCCGCAGAAAGGGTGCTTAAGGGCAAGAGATCACCTGCTTGACTAAAGTCTGTCTGATCCCATCTCTCTTCCCTCATCAGCATGGTGCTTAGAATACCAAACAAGTGAGAAATTGCCACAGGCATATTAGTTTATTATTTAAAATAATCTCATTAATGCAGTTGTGAGTTTTGTGCAATGAACTGACATGTAATATATACATTATTAGCAGCTTTTCTTTTTCATTCAGTAACACAATCAGATTGCTTGGGGTGTTGTAGGATATAGTCATCCAGCCCTGGAAGGAGTTGGCTGACATTGCTATGCAGTTCTCAGAAGGCTGTTTATTGTATTTTAGTGGAAAAGATGCACTTTTGTATTAGAACAAGCATATAGAGATAATACATCATATTGCATCACAAACTGTATCGCATTGGTATGTATATAGGGATCCTTCCTGGTTCATTTTGCTCTAGCAAATAGTCTAATTGTCCAGTTCATTTTAAAGAGTTATTTGTAACACAAAAGTCTGTCAGCAATTATCACTTCCACGGAAGTTTGTTTAGTGCTTTCCTTACTTTCTAATGGACTACCTCAATGGAGATAACAAAGTGAATATTTCATCTACGTTTTTAAGTCCCACTGTACTTACAATCAATGTACAGCAGTAGTACTGCCAACACTATGAGATAAAAATCTTTTTCTAAAGCTTTCTTTGTGGACATTTAAGAAATATGTCATCATTCTCCAATAATTTCCTTAAGATTTTGGCATAATATTTACGTGGTCTCATCAGCAATAGATTCAGTGCTCACTCTGAAGATAGTTCAAGCAGGTGTGGTACAATCTCTTTGAAAATTAATGTATGTTACCTGAATGTAATCCTCAGTCATCGTACGCTTGAGTCACTTTGTTGCTTATTGTGGTTTCTGGAGTTTTAGCTGACATTTCGGTTAAACATAGCTATTTGGTTTGTAAGATTTTAGGTTTACAAATAATTTATAAGTTTGCTTTTTGTGTGTGTGTGTGTTTGTTATTATTGTTGTTGATTGGTTTTGCTTTAAGATAGAACTACGTATTTTTTTATTTGGACAAATTTTTAGAAAAATAATGAAACTACTTGAAAAACCACAGGTCCCTTGTTCATTGTTTCATTTATTTCTCAGATTTTTGCTTCTGATCTTTGTTTCTTTTTTTTTTTTAAATGTTTTGCCTGAAATTCCTTAGAAAGGATATTAAGTAAAATTTTGATTTGCTGAAACTTCTCTGATAGGAAAGGCATTTTATTATGTTTTACTTTCAGCTCTTCAGATTTTTGACTCGACTGTTGAATCTTTTCATAAATCCAGAAATGACAAAGATTTTTCTTTTTACTAATCTGTATAGCTAGATACATTGTAAGGAATAATTAAGACCTTTAGGAGAAGAGAACTGTAAGAAATTGGTTGGCTCATGAGGTGCATTTTACTAGAATTACAGGTGACAATATTACATGGTTGCCACAAATAATCTCTTAATCAAAATAAAGCTGACTTCTCCTGTGAAGACCCTGAGTAAAGATAAGGTGTCACAAAATCTGTAATTTAACTGGGCTAATTTTACGCTGAGATCCAGGTGTAATAGGAGGCTCCTTTATGTGGAACGAGTTAGCCACAGCATATGTAGCACCCTACACAAGCTATATGGAATCAACATACTGAAATAATAATATGGTGAGTATATATTTTAAAAGGAAAATGAGTAAAGTATTTACTTAAATGCATAGTAATATTATAAAATGTTTTACTCAGTAATGCTTTAAAATCCAGGGATTGCTAGTGAAAAATATCATCTCATCAAACATTTGGAATAATTCATAGCTCAAATAATTTAAATAATAATTTAAACCAAACCACATTAACTCATCACAAGATATCTTAAAGAATAAATTTTGATACCATCTTTAGGGTTCCTCACATTTTTACATCTAAAATTTCCAAACCTCCTGCTCCTCCTACTTTAGACTTTATTTATCCCAGTAGGAAGACAGGTTTTCCTCGACAGTCAGCTTGGCTAGGAGAAGACATGGGGGTTGATTTTGCTGTATGTGGCCAATTATGTTGACCTTTGTGATGGCAGGCCTGGAATCTTGAGTTTTCCTTCTATTCAAGACTCCTTCATAGCAGCATAATACATTGCTGCCATGTCAGTTTGTGGTCTAATATTTTTACAACCCAGCAATGCGCATTTGGAGATTGTGATTAGCATCCTTAATTCCTAGAAAAAAAATGTAAAAGCCTTGTTAGAACTAGAAAGCTGAAGTCTAAAATAGTCCTCCTGCTGTTCTAAAGAGTATTATTTTAGTGCCCTGGGGACATGCAAAGTTGTAACCTACTGATGTCAGGATTAGATTTTATAGGGCTTTTTTAATGCAAGTGTTTTTGATAACTTGGCAGAGTTTTTCTGTTCATTTCTGTTTGCTGTTTCTTAAAAACAGCATTCCAAGATCCACAGAGATGGTAGCTGATAAAATGGATGATGCCCCATTTCTGTTTCACCACAAGATAAATTATTTGTCTGATAGCCGATTAAGATGATTATCAACTAATCAAAAAAGGAAAATATTTTTCCTGGAGGTATTTTTTCAATTTGATTTTTACTGAATTTATAGTTCTGTGCTTAGTGAATGTGGTGGAATTGATTTTTCTTGTTGTATGACTAACTTTTAATAGTGCCTTAGACATAAACAACATTATAAACATACACAAATTTGTTTCCAGTAATGGGAATATTTATGCTACTTATTTTAACACTCCTAATTGACAGTAGTGAAGCAGAAATGACTGTTTTGTGTTAAATAGTGCTTAGATTCACAACTGCTATTGCAATAAAAATCTCACCATTATCCTGAGATGAATCAGTGTTCAGATAAAATATTTTAAAAATGTGAATTACTTTCCCCCATAGAGTTTAAGTTTTGGAAGTGAATTGGGTAACACTATCATCTATGGAGTTAGCAGGGAACCATTTCCCAGTCACAGCCTTAGTGATGGTGGAATACCAGCCTTGAAAATCAAGCACAAAATTTAAGTTGAATTTATTTTCCCTATTTGCCTTTATTAAAGTCTCCCTAACTAACTACATTTTAACTGAAATGTTCCTTTTCTCCTCACCTTTAATCTTTTTTTAATAATCTCACTTTCTGCAAAAAGTTTAGATTTTTTTTTCCTAAAGTAGGGGATACAAGGCAGGTGGAGCAAAAGGGTTTGTGGTCACACGTAGATGAATGCTGCCATGAAGAACTTAGTTTAAGATGGTAGCTGGTACCTGTCTGTTATTTTCTTTTGGTTATGGTTTTTCTTGCTTAAGATACTACAGCAGGCATTTTTCTAATAATAATAAACAAACTTAGGAATTAAAATTATATTTTGGAAAATTTTTGAGAGCTTATTTAACTTTTTTTTTTTTTTTAGTAAAGATAATAGTAATAGTAAATCACTTAAATATCTTTTCTGTTGTTTGGATTTTAGTTGCATGCAGCCTACAAGTTTCTTAAATTTTTTGAAACAGTTCTGTGAATAATTTCTGTAAATAATTTTCTGTTTGCTGTGCTTGCACACTGCCCCCCTTATGTTGTACTCTAAACTATTGTTGTACGCTAAACTATTGCTTTCTGCTACTTTATGTTTTCTTTATGCTCTTTTCCCTTTTTTCATATTCATGTGGGGAATGCTCATTCCTGTTAGAGGGTTGAGGAGGCCTCAAGTGGGAGAATTGCTGGAAGCTTTTGGGAGAAGCAACACAGCAGATCTGTCCTGTTTTTATAGAGGACATTGCACACTTATGTATACCCTTAGAGAAGATAAAGCATTAGCAGACCTTTTGTCTGGTTCACAACAGAGAATCTGGAGCAGACCTAATATTTATATTTTCCAGTCATAAATCTGCCATTTTTTGAGCCCTTTCTTCTTCTCTCTCTTGCATTAAGGACGTTAGTTCTTGGTCTGCTTTTTTTTTTTTTTTTTGTCCTGTGGTTGAATTTAGGGCTTGGCAGAAGCGAGCTGACTGAGTCTTGCCTGCCACAGCATTCAAGGATTTATTACTGGTGGTCTGAAATGGTAGTTTACAACATTGTTAGTTTACAACATGTGAGTGACTGATGGTGACCTAAAAAGGGTCCTACAAGAAGTCCTTGCTTCTGAAAATGCTGCCCATGCAGACGGATGCAGGACTTGCTACCATGAGATGAGGACACACGCTGTCCTGCTGGGCACCACCTGCAGCCCCCTCCACCAGTCCCTCTGACTGCCAGCTTGAAGGAAGAAACAAGTTACCTATCGGGGATTTTAAGGAAGAAGTGAGATGTTTTTGAGGGTGTCTCCCTGCCTTTTGCACTTGTACCTCTCAGAAGAGTTGTTTTCTACTTGAAAAACAGTGTGATGTTTTGTACTACTGTTCATTTAATTAAAATTCTCAAGTCTGCTTTCAGTTATACTAAGGCGAGCCTATCATTTTGCTTGCTTTTAAAAGTAGTTGCTGAAAACAGACACCAGGTGTTGAATCCTAGTTAAACCACATTTGCTTAACACAGTCACATACCTCACTGCACATATGGCTCAGATGATCTTTTTCTTCTTCCTCATGCAGAACAGGTAGAAAAATAATATACAGTCCTAAAGAAGAATCTCAGTGATCCCAATTTTTCAGAGTACTTAATTGAGAGCTTGTGAATTTGGCCTGTTGGCTGATGGTGGAGCTTCTCAGGGAGTCCCTATTAACACTAAAATTATTGAATATTTTATTAATCAATTATCAATGCAGATAATGCTGCTATGTATGATTCATTAATAAAATGTGTACTAAGCCCCTAAAAACGATGTTCTAAATGTTGAAAAATGACTGATTAATAGCAGGCTCCTACTAAATGTTAAGAAACAAAATGTACAATTTTTTTTGGCACTAAAAGAAAATTACAGGTAACTCCGGATGAAATGATAATTAGAACAGCAAGTGGCACAGTGATGGAGCAAATTAAATCCTTTAGGTATCTTGTGGTTATTTTGGATGAATCTCTACTTTCTCTAATCACTTGGATTATATTGTTGAGAGAGTAAACTTGTGATTGGGGGATTAATACACGTATAATTTGACTCTGGATGCCAAGAGAATTGTAGCTCTCAATAGTAAACATTGTCAATTACTTATTCTGGTTCTATAATTTACAGTGCAGCCTCCTGATAAATTCTGATTCTAATCCTATCAGTATATGGTAGTTTTTGTGTTTACTTGTTTAGCTTGGTATGAAAAATCATTGTGTTTTCTATGAGAAAGAGAAAAAGGGGAGCAGTAGTCCTCAAATACCTGCTGTTCAGCTCATCGCTACTACAGGCTGCATTGGGAGCCTTTTAGGGCTCTTGCCTAATCTCTGTGGTGCTATATTCTTTCTCATCCCTCTTCACAACAGTGAAGAAAAATTAGATTTTCCATCACAGGGATCACAACCACCTGCAAAGGCTTAAGAGCCTGCACCAGTTCCATCTAATATATGCTCTTCTATCTGTCACTAGAATGAGGAGGTGAGAAAACCACTGGTCAGTGAAATGCCTATCTTTGTTTTCTTATAAGGCAAGATACTTAAGGATGAGTCTGGCTTTAGATATATGATTAATCCTACTTTAATCAATGTGATTTAAAACAGATATGTGCTGAAGTACCTTGTTGATTATCAGTGTGGAGAGTGATACACAGGTTTTGAGATAGAGATATATAGCGGATCTGTTTGTGTTTTTTTTGTTTTTGTTTTTTGGGGTTTTTTTTACTGCCTTAAACCTAAAGAATGCTCAGTGATGATAAATATCTGAAGTAGGGAGATCTGCTTATTACAAGTAAGGCTCAGGGATATATTAAACACATTCAAGTGTGTCAAGAGTTTGAAGAAATTTTGGTTCTATTTGAAGTAGCCCAGTTAATTTTTTTCGTAACGATTATTTTGTAGAGAACTATCGGGAATTATGAGGGACTAAAAATAGCTGCACAATGGGCAGGGAAACCTTGTATACCTCTCCAGATTCTGGGACAGTGCTAATGGGTCAGGTAATGCTGAGTACTCTTGAATTAAATAGAAACTTATTCAACACTGATGAGTCAGTAAGGGAAACATTGGAAACCTGTTGACGTGAAAACTGAAGTGAAACAAAGATTCATGGCAGGGGCCCTAGTCTAACAGATTTTAAGTGACTTTCAGTTATTTAACAAGTAACAGCTCTAATCACAATGCAGACTCATTTCAACAAAAGCCACTACTACATGTGTTAGGATTATTCCAGCTCTGAAGTTTGGAGGTTTTTACATCTATGTTTTGTTTCATCCTATGAAAAAGACTAGATAAATACCCTAAGCATCTATACAGTTCTGTATTTTTCTTAAATGAGTCAGGATTCAGTCTTGACGGGCTGGGTTTTGTGTTTGTTTATGCATATTTTCAATGCTTAGATAAAAGGACACTTATTCAGTCTACCATCAACACATTGCCGTGGTTTAAGGGGGAGGGAAGAAAACTCTTGGCATATATGGAAAATATATGAAGATCTGAATCACATGGGTGTTCTTTTATTTGCAACCATCATTTATTTTCTATTTAAAAACAAATTAAATAGGAAATGAAAGAAAACATAATACAGATCTGGTTGAGGCAGAAAATGGTAATTAAAACAGTGAACATCTGCATGACAGGATATTTCTAAAAAAGGAATGATTTCTTGATTGTTACATATTTTGATTTTTAAAGAAGCACAAGGAATTTAGGACCTCAGCAACCACTGAATCTGTATAAAAGCTGGATGCCTAATTACCTTTTGTGCCTTTCTGAAAATTCTCCATGTGTCCTCCTTGTTTTCGGTATTTTTGTTGGTATCTCAGTTCAAGGAGCCCAAACTCACAAGTATGAAGCTGCAAAACGTAAAAACCTCTTGATATTCACCATTGTAGCAAAAAAAGACCTTGCAGTGTGTCCCGACCTTGAGAAAATATTTTGCTGTGTAACTAACTACTGTGTTGTATATTCACTTTTTTGTTCCTGCACTAGATCTGTTACAATGAGCACCATTTGCAACTGTGTGATTAATGACTTCTGTCTGCAGTGCACTGTACAGTAGCACAACCAAGCAATACCTGTGAGAGTCCCATAATTCCCTGAAGACATATTGTCACAATGAGACACTTTTTCAGTTATTATGCATCTTTTTGTGTTCTATTTTGGTATGAACAGACAAATGTTTATTCCTTTTATACAGATTTTCTCCATACACCTTGTTATTCTAACTTACAAACCATGGGTATAATTTCATCCACAGTAAAACTGAACAGTAAGAATAATGCATGCTAATAACATAATGTAAAATAAAAGCATCCCAAATTCTCTTGATGTGAATTGTTAAAATGGAAGCCAAATTGCACCAAATTCACTTTTTTGATTATTTTAAAATTTAGGACTTGTGTGTGTATGTAGGGGAGGATAGTTTTGCAAAAGGCAACTATTATCAAGGTGCTGAAATTAATTGGCTGCTTTAATTGAGGTAGATTACTAGCTAATGCTTTCTTGAATACAGTAATTCTCCTATTAAATTATCTTTGAATAATTACCTGAAATTTCTCAGCTGCAGGGACTGATGGCTATTTAATTGCACAGTGATGTTGCTATATAATTACTTAACAAGGTGTCCTTTAATAGTTTAATTCCCCTTTTCCAAGAAAAAAAAAACCCTGCAAATACAACTTATATTTTTTAAGTGTTGTGATTTTACTTTTTTTTTTTTGTAGTACAGATAAATATAGGTGAATCATTAAAAGAAAGCTATTTGTTGACTTGCTTTTAAAAGTAAGTCTTTAGATTGTTCAAGCATAGGTTTGGACTCAGAAAAGTTTTAGAAACAAAAAAAAATTGGTTAGGTATTCCTTTTGTTTCATTATGTTTATTTTTATTTATTTATTTTTAACATGTTTTACATCATACTTAGAATGAGACATCAGAAACTTAGGTGTGATATGTGAAGACTTAACTATGTTTTTGCTGAGTTTTATGAATATGGATTTGTCCAGCTAATGGTATATTATGTGCTGAACCAAGGCAGATTGTTCAGGATTTTTAAGCCTGTATTTATTCACCCTGGCCAGAGAGAGCGAGGAGATTATTTCCTTGATGGTCCCTAGCAGCTGGAAAGAGTGACTAGAGAAAACAGCCATTTGCACAAAGATGTTCAAAGAAAAGTCTGGACTATTCAGGGGTCACAAGGAAAATGTCCTGGGATCAAGGATCATGCTGCATGATACACATTTTCTTGATAGTTCAAGGAGAGATTGTTTTTACTGTCTGGAAATATTCCACAGTGAACGCAAAACTTGGCGGGTATGAGGGAGCATATTGTTAAGTCAAAACCTGAGGCTGGAACTGTGAAGCTCAACGCAGCATTCTGGAAAAGTGCAGAGAGGTGTGGTAAGGACACCTTATCTGTTCAGTTTAGTTACATGAACAATTGTGCCTTTTCACTTTCATCTATATGTTATAGATCTGCTGGATCTATAGATTAGTCCAAGAGAACAAGTTCTGAACTCTGAACAGAAACAAAGGTCTGTTTAAAATGTGAGGGCTTTCAAATTTCCTTCTTAAAACTGAAGTACGTGCATATAGGGGTTGCTGATCAGTATGTGTTCCACACTGCTTCCATGACGATTGATGGAGGGTGTGATCTCTGAACATCTGTACCTGGAAGCCTCACGCTGTTGTTCAGAGGCTTGGGACTTTCATTCTGAATGTGCCAAGTTCCATCCTAAATAGCCTTCAGTATAGGCAGAAGTCTTTAAAAACAGATTGAGGAGACTGGTGCAGAACATGCACAAAATGGTCAGCAATGGTCAGCATTCATTTCTGAACCTCTTAGAAGCATTCCAAAATCCCTATTTGTATACACCACTTCAAGGCCAGCAGAGAATAGTCAGTCTATGCTCTGTCCACAGTGATTTTTTCTGTAGGCAGATCTTTGAAGGATAAAACTAGCATACTGGCTATACTAGATTAGAGGCACACATGGCACAAGCTGTCAGGAATGAAGGCATCAGTGCTGCATGTGTTATTCCATGAATCAAGAATTGTATGTTCATACCATCTAGTGTTATCTCCACTTTATCAGAGATGAATAGCAAAATGTTGTGTTGTTGGTGTTTTTTTTTAATATCCATCAATCTTGCAAGCCTGATATGAAATATTCATTACCTGATTTTCAGCAGTGTTCAACTTCACAAGATGGCCAACAGTGCGTTCAAATCAGACACTAAAGATTAGATTTTTTTTTTAAGCAGGATAAGCTGATGTAGAGCTGTTGACTGGATGTGATTTTTGTCAATTTGTATAAATAAGTCTGAAAATTGCAAGACATTCTTGAAATATTTTCCCTAATGCTTCAGTCAATGTGTGAGAAAACCCAAAACAGGAAAGAAATGCTTCAGAAATAATTTCTTGTCTGAGCACAAATCCACCCTTTTTCTACTCTTAACTTCTTAGTAGTCAATGACAAAAAGGCAATCCTTCCTCCTTGGGCGTGAGCAGGCTTAGGACCTTTACTTTATTTGATCTAAAAAACTTGTAATCTTTGCAGAGCGCCACTTCTGCCAGAGGCCCATGCTTCAGCAGGGGCTGAAAGACTCTGTGTGAGTGGAACATGAGCAGAGCACTAGGCCGCTGCTCTCCTGCAAATGTCTCTGCTCCTCCGTCATCCAGAGAGCTCAGGCCGTGGAGCTGCACTGTACCACTGTGCTTGCATTGTCATTAGATGTGCGTAAGAATACGGGGGAACATAAACAATGTCTTTGAGCTTAGCCATATCCAAGGGCCTGACATTAGGACTGGAGCCCATGTGTGCTAGATTCTGTATCATGGTGGTGTGGTGGTTTTTTTTTTTTTGTTGTTGTTTGTTTGGTTTTGTCCCATCTAGACATAGGGATATAAATAAAATTCCGTGAGGCAAAATACTGTTGTCCTGAAGCCCTTCAGCCTGCTGGAGATAGAAGGATAGTAGGTGGGATATATAAATGGAAAGATTAAGGGATATACCAGTCACCTCTCCAGAACGTTTCCAAGTCTCTCAGAAGTATTTTAGTTTCTGCTTCTCTTGCTTTTTCATTCTTTTATTTTTCTCCTGTTTTCTTTCTTTTTTGCTTTGACCTCTGCTTGTTCTTCATCTCTTTCTCCCCCCATCCAAACCCTCCCTTTTCATTCCCCACTCTTTCTACTTTACTCCTCCCCTCACTCATTCTCTTCAGCATTGCAGCAATGGTAGTCAAAAGAAGAAAGGCACAGAATTATCTGTTACTAAATGGGTGGTGCTGATGGAAAATTAGGGAGGAGGAAAAGAAGAATTAATTATCCATAATATAAGGGTTAAGAAATAAGATTTTCCCAACTAACAGTAATATCTGAAGATATCCTAAATTTCTGAGAAATGTGAACATTCCTTCTTCCTTCATCAGAAGGCAGTAGTAGCTAAAATGTTAGAAAATGAAAGAAAGGGTCAACCTTATGTTTTTATCCCAGCTTTCTGTAAGTAACCTGTATAGGGATTTTTTTCAAGGTTGCTGAACATCCACTGTTCCAATTTCTCTGCTTCTTAGGGAGGATGAGGCGTAATTGTAATCTGTTGCTTTGAGATCCTACTATGAAAGACATGAAACAAGTGCAAGTTGTTATTGCTAGGAGGTAGTGTGTATAACCAGTCACTGACTAGAGGACCATCCATTAATTTTTGTTTTGTTTATTTTTAAAAAGGTGTGCGGCTGATATGGAGAATATGTCAAGTCAACTGGATGAGTCAGCACGGGCAACATAAAGTGAGTTTGCTTTTTAAAGAAAAATGTTCACGCTCTAGGTGAATTTATTGCGATTTTACCTGCAGGGTTTTTTTCAGTACTTGCCTTGAACAAAGGCTGATAACATACATTAACAATGGGGAACATCTTTCCACAGACTTTATTTTTCTTAAGAGTAGTGATGATCAAAATCATATCCTCTTATCAATATGTTTTGCAAGAATATCTGCATTGGCCTGAAGACTCACTGACCACTCATCAGTACAAATAAGGTTTTGAAAATCATTTCATTTCTTCCCTGTAGTGGGAATACATCAAACATTGTCTCACTCAGTGTGTATGAGCAGGCACTGTTTTTGTGGGCGTTTTGGCTTTGTAATTTTAAATTAAGTGGGGTGCTGGTAATGTCCAAGCAACCTATTATAGAATTAAAATGGCAAAGTGAAACGCAGATGCAAGGTGATATGCAGACACGTAGACCTTTTATAACTCTATGCAGTGTTTGGGGACTGGAGAACAATATTCAGAAATTTGAGGGGGAAATTAATAGGAGGCACAGAGTTGGTCGCAGTGGCATTATTGTTATACCTTTGCATTATTTCATATATAAAATTAGCCAGAGGTAAAGATGGTGGTCTTCCTTCTGATGTTTTGCACAGCTGTAATACAGCTGTGAGATTTGATCCAATACCCACTGAAATAAGTAGTAATGTTTGTGTTGCAAGTGGTGGATTACATGTTAGGACCACAGATAGGGAGTAATCATGAGGCTGCTCTGAACCATGGGAGGGAAGGAGCTGAATTGCTCTCAGCCATTGCCAGGAGATCTCAAAGCCATCTTTTTCTGCAAAGTGTTGTGATAAGCATTGTGCTGATTTGGGGAATCTGGGCCTCAGTTTCTTCGACCTTCTGTCAGGAAGGAACACTGTCCACTTTGTGGTTAAATGAAGATGAAGTGCTGATCTTTACTCTTTCTAAAATTCTTTCCCTTCTTAAAACTAAGACTCATTGAACACAGGTCATTACCTGTCCTGATTAGCTCTTTTAATTTCTTTTTAATGCCATACTTTCAGTGAAATGCTTGGGGGGAAAAAATGGCTGGCAAAATGTGGTTTAGGTTTAGAATTCCATTTCTGAGCAATAAATTGACTCAGAAATTAGTACTTCAATATATTTATTATTATTTTTAAATTGTTTATATTATTTACAACTTCCTTCTTCCATACCTCAATCACTAATGATAAGATAAATATTGGTGTTATATTGGTATATTAGTTTGGAATAGAACAGAGCAAGTAAGCTTTTATTCACTTAGTGATTACAACAAAAATGGTATATCAACTCTAACATTTAATGCTTTTCAGAATTAAGGGTAGCCTTACAGTTAAAAAAAAAAAAAAATTGTCTTAAGGTAGAAAATTCACATACATTGAAAAATATGAAATTCCAACTTTTAGCAGATTTGTTTTCCAGTTCAGAGATATTGTCCGTCGGTCTTTCTGTTGAATGAATTAAGGTATGAAGGTGCTAGTGCTGATTTGGTTTTATTCATAGTTTTGTGATATTGCCTTCAGAGGGTGGGGTGAAGTGAGACCCCTGGGAGGGATGTGGGGCAGCACCTTTGTGGGCTGCAGGGTCTGCTTGAGAAGGAGACACCAAACTCTAAAGGTGGGGACAGCAAAGATGTCCTACACAGAAGTGGGAGCCTGCAGCTTGCACAGAGTCTGTATGGTGGCAGGGAGGAGCACGCAACAGTCAGTGATGCCTTCAAGGCAACAGAAGGAAGAATTTTCTGGGGACTGGGTAAAGTTACATGCAAATCAGAGTCCCCATATCTGCTGGAACCAGGCATGGAGGCAAGGATCTCTGTAAAAATGCAGTGGGCAGGGGTAGAGCTGAATCATCATCTTTGCAGTTCTGTCCAGCATTGCTGTCATTGAGATGAAGAAGAATGGAGAGGAAAAAAAAAAAAATGAGATTAGTCAAGAAATATACAGGCAAAGCTGCTTTAATAAAATCATATGACCTTGTATCAGTAGAATGTGATGCTAAGTTTGCATACAAGTGTGCATTCCACACCTCCTGTATTACATTTTATTTAACCTTATCACTTAATTTTATTTTTAATACTTTTTTTTTTCCGGAGTTATTTTCTTCCTTTATCTCTTGAGGGGTTTGTATGATGCATATTTTCGTCTAGAATGAAAATAAAGTTCTCAAATCTAAACTTTGCAGAAAATATCTCAACCTTTTCCTGTCTCAGTAACTACTAGAATTTTCATGTTGGTCAAGCACCAGGTCACATCTGGGTGTTTGACAAGGGTATCACATACCGCGTATCGGGTGCACAAAGTGCCTCATGCAGGGTTGGCTGGGTCTCCTTGCTAAGCACAGCTGTGGCATACAGGTACAGACAGGGAAGTACACTTCCAGGTGGTTTCTTGGAGAGAAGGTCTCACTGGGAAGCTGATATCCCTATGCCGGCATGTAGCACAAGACCTTTTTGCTTGTTCAGGCGTCCCAAATACCAATGTGATGGTGAATATTGTCAATTCTAGCACCTGAGATCCTGAAGCAGGAGAGGAGACTTAGCTCAGTCCATCACAATATGTAGACCCTCATCTATAATATGGAGAGTTAAGTGGGGGCAAATCAATGAGTTAATAGTTCAGGAGACTTGGCAGGTGTGCTAGTGTTTCTGTCAAAAGAATGTGTTTGTTACTGTTCCTTGTCGAGATTAACCTGAAAATCCAAATAAATGTCAACACATGAGGTCACTGGATGAAAGAAAAGTTTTACAGTTGGCAAAAAAAAAAAAAAAATTCATAAAACTTCTTCTTTAGCGTAAAATGTTTTAACTGTATCATTTTCAGCCTTCTTGTCATGCTGTAAAAAAAAAAAAAGTGGATCTTGATAAGTTGAATTTTATGTCTGGATACTGTTTATCATGAGACCAAGACCAGTGAGACACTGGCAGTGCTTCAATGTGCCAAGCTTAAAATAATGTAAGTGAAATGGATGTATTAGTTAAGAAGCTTTAAGAAGGTTTTTTTGTTGTTTTTTTTTTTTTTTTAATAAAGAGTTTTTATTAATACTTTTTTTTATAAGGCTGCAGTTCTGGATATTTTATGCCTCTTTGGGAAGCTAGAACTCAGGCAGACTTTCTTTTAGTGTGGAAGAATTGTTTTTTTCCTCCTACCTTAGTGGAGGGCCAGTACTTTTTTTCTCTGGTGGTACTTGGGGTGAGGGGAAGGCAAGCGTGGGTCATCAGAATGGTTCAGACCTAGACATTTCCTAATACTGCCCCTACAGACAAGATCCATAGACACTGTGGCAATTACAAATAATATCAAATTCAAAGGTATGCACATATCCCTTATCACTAAAACCAGTTAGAAGGATTGCTCTAACTTTAGATGGAGACTTTAATACTAGGAAAAAGCTCAGAATAAAATTATAGTGAGAGTTGCAAATTAAATAATTTGGATCAAATGCACTGGATTTAATTCAGATCTGTTGGATAACATGGGTTGGACTAGGTCTTCTCTTGTGGATATCCAGAAAAAAAAAAAGGATACTAATTCCTCAATTCCATATCAAGGTGTGTACAGCTTTCGTTCCCTTTTACAGCCTTTTGTGATTGTACTTTACATCTTCTTCTTTACTTTTCCTCAATCCTGCAGCTTTCTTCTGTCTCAGATTCTGTATTCTGGATATTCACTTCCTGGTAGTAAAGGAATACTTACCTTGTTTCTGACTTTCTGGTGAACTTTCATATTCTCTTTATCTATATGATAAGAGATGAGATATTCATGCTCAAAGTGGTCATAAAATATTCTGTCTTTAATTTGGATTTACCTCATCTGTGTAAACAATAAAGATTAAAACACAGGCTATGCACATGAAGTTTACATATTCATATGCAGCTATCGTATATTAAATATCAATTCTACAATCATTATAATTACATTGCACTTTTTTGGTAATTGGCCTTAAACCATTACGCCCAAATTACACATGGTATTAGAATTACACTACCATCTAGTGACTCTTAGATGTCCACATTAGATTGTGCTTCCAAACCCTGGTTTTGTTAATAATAAAGGAAGCTTTTTTCTCTTCTTTTGTAGGTATGAGGTAGAGTTAGTAGACTTAACAATGTGTCCTGCATTGAATCTAACTAGTAATACAATTCAAGAGAAAACACCGTCCTTTTAAATTTTTCAAACTTTTGTAGATCTTTCAATGCAAAGTACCAGTTATCTTTATTTTAATGCATTCCTTTTGAAACCTTGAAGATCCTAATATTTGGCCTGAAAATAATTTGGTTTCGTGTTATTGTGAGTGCATTTAAAATAGTGATGCTCAACAAAGAGAGGGCAGGCAACGTTTCGTGCTGCCCTTGCCCTTGGTTAGAGGCTGCAGTGGAGCTGCAGCCAGGAGGGGGCACAACGAGCAGCTTTTCCCGTTAACCCTTTGAAAAGTTGATGGCATAATCAGGGGAAATTTATGCAGGGTTTCAGACTGTACCTTTTTGTTGCACTTCTAACATATCAGTGAAATAGTGGCAAGGAGAGAAAGAGTCACAGTGTTGCATAATAGAAGAAATACATTTTAATTTTCTTTTCCCTCACATCTTTTTGCCCTGTATGCATCGTAAGTCTTCAAATGGTACTTAGAGCATAAAAAATCAGAATAGTTTTCCTTTGGTTATAACAGAAATCATTTTTGCTAGATCTGTATACAAAATCTTGTTTCTTCAATCTTGTGCATCTGGATTAATGTAGCAGGTTGTTATGAATGTTGCTGATAGGCATGTTGTTCACATGTGAGAGGTGTAATCGGATCTCTAGGTCCTGAGGGTCTAGAAGCTCAAAGCAACTGTTAGGTGTGACATTTTTGACACTGAGTAAGACTTTTAGCACTCTGGGCAATTAAGTATTTGTGTGTACCAAGTATGCGCTCAACTGCTTGCATAATTTGCATGAATAGCTAGTTGCACACACAAGTACATAATTAATTAACTGCCTGTGCTATTAACTGCTGTGGACATACAGCTATATCTGTTTTCTTTTTTAGGAACATTTGTGTAAAATTTTTAGTGCTTGTAGGATACACCAGTAGAGGAAGAATAATAAATATAGCACTTTGTATGCATAAGTAGAATCCATATGATGTTCTTGTTTCCATAAACCAGTAATTGCTATTTAAAAACAGTGTTTGCAAAATCCCCAAGAATCATTTTCAGTAAACTTATCTTCATTCTGACCTGTCAGTGCAGACATGCAATTTCAGCTCAGGTGTTTAAACTGGAGTACAATTTTTATGTACAAGTCCATATTGTGCGTTCCAACTTGGTCATGCAGTTCTTTTAATATAAAATGTTTGTGGGGGAGACGAGTTCAAGAGCTGAAGCTGATGCAAGTTGCTTCCATCCCTTCACTGGGCTTTGGATCAGGCTCATCAAGCCCAGCAAGGGGCAGGTCACTCGCACGACGGTTATAGAGGCTCTTCCCTCTGAATGAATAAACCATTTATAATTGTATTTTGTAAAGTGCACAGGCGCCATAAATGGTATGAGATTTTTTTTTTCTCTGAATTGGGTTCTTTGTACTGAAATGTGTAGTTAGCACAAATATTCATCCTGCTCTGCTGTAGAAGCTGAAAGGGTCCAGAGGAAACTATGAATGCGCAAGTCATACTGACATTTCACTCCTCAGTCCTTTGCCCTGATATTGTAACTTCACTATTTCTCGGCAAAGGCATAAGTGTGGAACATATCCAGCTAATATGAAAAAAAAACTTTAACTTTTCATGAGCGATGAAATTCAAAGCTTAAAATGATGAAGTTATATCAATTGAATTTCCTGTTCCTTTTTCATATTTGTGAGTTTTAGGAGCATGAACCTCATGCAGCTAAGAAGCAGTAAAGATGTGTGTAGACTGCTTATTTGTTGAAAACCAACAGTGAGTGCTACAGTACTTAGAAGGGAACTGTAATTGCTCTAAGCTTTTCCTCTTCTGGGGTGTATAGTACTCTGATCTTCATAATCCTGGGTATTGAGAAACTGAATAACAGTCGTCTTGTTTAAAGTAAAGTGAAAAACATCAATTGCATCTCTCCTCCCTGACTCTTACCCTGGCAGTATTGCCTTGAAAAGCAATTTTCCTGCAGAACCACTGACATATTAGTGTCCTTAAAAATTAAGATGCTGATTCATTAGTCCTTGAAATTCTGAAAACAAATCAGTGCAAATTCTTTTTATTTGAATATTTTTATGAATTTATAAAAATAAAAAATAAAAATAAAAACGATACACTAAGATTTGTATATTTTAAATAAAAATATTTAATTTTAAAAGCTATGATTGGGGTGGAATGCTTCTTTAATCAGAATTAAGCTTCAGAATTAATATAGCTCTAATAATCAGCATCCCCATGAAAATGTGCATGCTCATCATAAGTAATATTTCAGTTTTTCTAGCCAGAAGCTCCCTATATATTTTACTGTAATGTCTTTCCATTGGTATTTTACTTCAAAGTCACATTAGAAATAACTAATGGACAAAATCCTTGTACACATGCTTTAAAGTAACAGAAACAAACAAACAACCCCCCCAAGTAATTGTCAGCCCATGTCAGCAATTCAGTTATTAGGATCACATAAACCCATGTCTTATATATTCCACCCAGAATTGTTTTAAGGTCCTTGTATGCATAGAATTTTGAAATATATTATTTGAATATAAAAGTAGATTATGTATTTCCCCTGTGGCTGGCCAAATGTCTTTCCAACAAAGGGTAAAATAAGAAGGCTATTTTTTTGTGTAAAAGAGTGATCTTTTTAGTCATGCTTGATTGCTTTTTCAGGACTGTCTCCATTTATAATGAGATATTCTTGGACTCATTTGAACCAGAAAGTTTAGCAAAATTGTTACATTTTTACATAAAATACCTTGAATTATTTAAACTGTCTCAAACTCAGTATTTTTTTAAATATGTGATATGTATTGGATTTTTTGTTTCACAAATGGAATATGACATAAAATGGCAATATATTTAGCATATTTACAGAAATATTTGTTTTAATCTTTCGTACTTGTCAGCACTTCACACTAATTTAGTCTTATCTGCTTCTAAGGAGTTATACAGTAAAGGATGCACTTGTTATTCAAATCCCTGTTAATGTTCCATATCGTAGTTTGGCAAGAGAGCTGTTACTGTATTGGGCTATGATACAGGAAAGTTTAAGTTATCTGTACTTTTCAGAGAACTTGGCCTAGGACGTCTGTGCTAGAGTGACGAGAATAATGAGGAGAATTTACTTTTATCAGCTGTTTTAAATGGTATCACAAAATCTGTTCTGAAATAATGTTTTTAAAGGATCTAACATGCAAATAAATGTACATACCTTGAGAAAAAATGTATTTTCATTACAATCACAGTCCCCAGATAAAATGGTAAATATGTTATGCTTTAGGAATATTTATTTGTAGTTTAAGATATATTTCACAATACCTACATTTGTTTTAGATTTGGAATTTAGGCAATCATAATTCTTTGCTTAGCTCAATCCTAGTTCTTGTATTACTATATATCTAATGTTTTCAATGTATTTTGTAAACTATTTCATTTTAATATTAATAGAGTTTTCTTAACCATTTCTGTACTTAACAAGCAACAATATCTTTATCAGATGTAAATCAAGTATCAAAACCCTACAGCAATTCTTTTTAAATGAACCAATTGTTTGATATTCACAATTTTATTTTACAGTATATCATTCAGGCAGCATGAGAAGTAGTTCTTTTACTTCTGAACCCACAGCAAAAGCTGTGTCTCATATCTCCTGTAACTGTCCATTCTTTTTTATAAGATTTATTTTTGCCTGTGGTGCTGAATTGAAAAAGTCACCCAGCTAAAATGTAGTTACTTCATTTCCAAGTAAAAACAATAGTGTTTTCATGTCCATACTTATTATTATTCTGAGAATGTACTAATTTGTTACATCCAAGATGACGGTTAGTTTGGTCCATGAAAGAGGCACTGTGCCAACTACTGCAGTTAAGTAAAAGGACTTCTTTCATGGAAAGTAGTGGGACAGAAAGTAGCCTGCAGTGCAAGTGGGTACGGGGAGGCAGATTGCCAGCAGAGTCATCCTGGTATCAGGCTTTACTGTGTTGGGTTCTGAATGAAGCTAAAACTATGATTTCACTAAATGTCGGCATGGGCAGCCAAATTTTCAAGCCACTAGTGCTCTAAGGAGCAACTGATAAATGTTTTATCCCTTCAGGCTGTAGTTGATGTTGCACAAGGATTTTGCATGTGCTCAATGCATTATCATTCTTGGCATTAAGCTTAGATAATTGTCTACTTATATTGAGCCTGTAATAGCAAAATACAAGTGAAGAGGCATGTTTTACAAAGTAAAACTATGAAATAGGTTTAGCTATATTACTATGGATTTTTTTTTTTGTTCTATCCTACTGAATTTGAATGAGAATGAAGTATGATTCTATACCTTAATTCTGCTCAAACCAGGGTGGTCTCATAATTTTGTTTTACATGCATGACATTGCTTAAGGTCATTAGTTGTAAATCTTAGTATAAAAAGACTGAAAATATATTCAGTACTTTGTAGTTACCGAATACATATTTAAAAGCCTCTATGAAAAGTCGGGACCTACATGGCAGATTTTCAGTTACTGAATGGTCAATTTAATGATGTAGATTAGCTGTATCTAAACAGTAAATGGAGATAGGCTGTTGCAAGGCTTTGATGAATCTCTCTGATGCATATCCCAGTTGATCAATTTTCTAATTTTAGAGATTAGTATTCTGCTTTTCAGTCCTAATATGCTCTCTGGTTACATTTTATTTGACATTCAACTTAGATGAGGTGTAACTTTATTTATGTTTTTCTTTTGTTTTGCTGTAGCTAGTCTAACAAACAGAAATCAAATTCAAATTCGGCCATTCTCTTTTCAGTGGCTAATGTAATGGTCTTATTTTTTCACTTATTTTTTCTTAGTGTCACCTGTCTTCTAATTAATTCCTTCCCTATTGTCTTAAATGTTTTAAAGAAAAGTGGATTGCATAGAGAGATTTTTTAACAGTTGAATTTAACTATGCTAAGAGTTTAACAGTGAAAACTTATAGAAAAATTACTTCTTTATCAGACAACTACTGGAATAGTAATACCGTGTATAGTATGACCAACTTTATTATGTATATAAATTCTCTTTACATAGTGTCTATTGAGAATATACAGGGAGCTTTATGTGTAAATATTAAGTATTGTTTAAATAATTTAAGAAAAAATCCTATATTGTTTTTATTGTTCTTGTTGGAGCTGAAGTAGTTTCTGTAAGTGTATGAATTACTTTTTTTTTTCATTTTCAACATGAAGGCTACTAGAGTCTATCAAATTGATAAAATACCCTCTCAGACACATGCAGATCAAAATAAATTATCGAGAATGCTATTGCTTTGTCTTACGAGGGTAGGATCTTTAACATACAGAATAATTAAATATTTGTAATAAGGCAGTTAACTCGAGCAGTTTATTGCTGTGATTTGCAAAACTGCGTTGAGCTGCTTTCTTTTCATTTCAGTGATGGTGGAACAAACATTTCTTTAATAAGGCTACAACACATTCTAATTTTGTTGCAAAAGCTTAGATAAGGATCAGGCCCCCTCTGAATCACTGCCTTGACCTATGACATTGAAAGTGCTGAAGCGCTTTGGCAAAAGAAGAGTTAGTCATTCATTATTATGCACAGGACTTTCCAGTTCTAAAGGGGCTCTGTGCTTTCTCTCAGATAGACTTTGTTTGTTGGAAATGAGAACTGTATTTTGGCAGTAAAGGACAAGAACTGAAGCAACTCTGCAGGCAGACTCATTATGATATAATCCTTCATTAATCCTTATTCTCTATTAATAGATCATGACAGAAGTTTTGCTTTGGTTGACCATCTTCACCAGCAAGCAGTGAGAAAGCATTACTAGACAAAGGTCCAAACTCAGCTTTTATGGCTATCGGTTTATTTACAGTTTTGAGAAAGTATGTATGATAACCTTTGACAAGTTAGTGTACTAAGTGATCTGTTTTCATTGAGTGCAACCAAGCTATGTATCTTAAAAATGTGATTTATCTGTCTGAAAATGGATTACTTATGTGACTCACCTGGCAGATAAATACAGTGTAAACATCAGGTGTCGATTGCAGACTTGCTGCACGAAAAATTGTTGGTTTTTTGTTTTGTTTTGGACAGGATCAGGAGAAAAACTTGGAACGTAACCTTGGACTGTGTTAGAATATCTTTTTGTAACAAAAACATTATTTTGCTTTTTATTAGAATTTTTAAAAAACGTAAGTCAAGAATAATGAGGTTCATATTCACCAAATATAGCAACATATTGTTCTTGGCCATTCTCAAGTCATCATAGACTGACAGTGATGAAGGACAAGTGCACATGAAAATAAAAACAAATATATTTAGTGTATTATTGACCATTGACTAGGTTGTGCCTGGTTCTTGTTAGAGTTGGATTTATTTGCATTAAATCTTGACTGTGCCGTTATACATGGAACATAAGAACAGTTTACTTTTCTACTGAGATATTCCTATAGGGCTGCTGCTGACAGAATAGGCTAGTGGGTGTAGTTATACAAATTACACTTTGGAAATATTAACACATATTACAAACATGATTTGAATATAAGACAAAACAATTTCTGAATCAACTGTCTGCATTCTACAGAAGCTATATTGCATCATTTGTTTAAACAAACTGCAGTTTAAATGAACTGTTCTTTTAAAATGCAATAATCTGTGAGATTTTAATACTTTAATGAGGTAAAACAGACTACCTCCATTGCCTTCTGTGAAACTATGCTGATTCACTTCCATTGCGAACTTGACTACAAATTTTATTACATCTTCTTATGCTTTTGCCTCTCTTTGTTATGGATATGTTCTCTGTAATATATGATTGACGGGGGAAAAATGGTGTAGAGTTTCCAGAGTTTTGGAAGTTGGTTTGAGAAGAGCTGCTTTTTCACATAAAAGTATGTTTGATCTTTGAGATAATTCCAGGAACAAATGCCTAAAATTTGGGGGGAAAAAGTATGTCTGAAAATGTAATAATTATTTAAAAAAAAAAAACGGGGGGGGGGGTGGCAAGACAATAATTTATGTCTGAAATTCTCCATATATTATTCTTTCATGTAGTTTCTTACCATTCTGACCTTTCTGGTCAAAAAGGTATGAAGTATGAATAGATAGAATATATTTCCATAGGGAAGCTTCGTGATCCAAATAGAGGAGATAATGCAATGTATTTTACAATTTATATTTTTTACTACCACTTAATGTGATACGTTACACAAACAAAGGTTCTATATTTGCTGCATACTGTGTGAAACTGTTGTCAAGTTTGTTTGTGTTGTGTTTTTTTTTTCCCTCTGCAAATAAAATTTAATAATTCAGCTTTGCTGATGAGAATTATTTTTGAATCTGATTTAGTCATAGCGTGACCTTTCAGATACGGTGATAGAGAAGAAATGGGAAAACATAATTCAGAAGTTCTAAACTATTTTTCTTGTACTCTTGTTTTATTCTTCTTTGGGAGAATGCTCAAAAAAACTAACTTCTGTTCTAGGCTAGCTACACATATGCGGACATAAAATGTTGATGGCTTTGACATTAGCTAGTTGTAGATATATAAAGGCCTTAGAGTGTCCAAGTCCTGACTAAAGATCACTGCCTCAGTTCATCTGATTTTATTAGTTGCTTTCTGAAGAAATTTCTGATGGTAGGCATTTTAATCTAGCCAACAAAAGACATAACAGGTTGCAATGGATGATGCTAACACCAGACAAATTCAGTCTGGAAATAGGGTACCAATGTTTAACTTGGAGACTAATTAACCGTCAGAGCAACTTACCTAGCAACAGGCTGGAATGTCTGTATTAAACTTTAAAAACAAAACATTTATTCAAATAGATATTAAGCCTTAAATGCAAGTAACAGATTGAAAGAAATATGAGGTGAGCTTCCCCACTGGTCTGTGTTATATGTGGCTTTAAATCAATGCTTGTATTTTCTGAAGTTCATACCATTCATAATTTACTTTATATTACTGTGTATGATTCAGATATAATCCTCTCTGATTACTGAAGTTTCTATGGTGGACAAGGAGAAAAAGAATGATTCTTCATGTTCTTAAGTATTAGAAACTGGTAGCACCATCTCTGTTATCCTGCAAGAACTTGAATTGCTGCTTAAGTCTATTAATAGTAACCACTATATTGTCTTTCACATTTGCCTCCCCAGTACTCTTATTTTGGCACTGAAATTATATATTTGGAAAAAGGTATCCTCATTTTTCCTGTCCCCCCTTGATAGTCTTGGAAAATAAGTGGGGTTCAGGACACCCAACCAGTAGTTTTCCTAGTATGTCATATCTTAGTATTCAATTTTATTTTTATGAACACCATGGTAAATTCTAGGATGTCGGGTATGCATCTGTATATCAAGGGTTCTAATATTTTTTCTTCCTGTTAGAGAGAAGTTTTCAGAAAATCAGGTACATATCGAAAGAGAAGGGAGCAAATATATCTATACAAAAAAAAAAAAGGCCTACAACCATCATGAATTTTTCAAGTTATCTCAGAAAATATAGAAATCTTATAGCTAAAGGCAAACCATCCCAAGCTCACACCATCTTTATGAATAAGGAGAAATTTTGACAGAAACGCTTAAAAAAAAAATCTTGTTCGTGCCATATAACTATGAGACCTGTCAAATCTCTCTTCAGAAACCTGGTCTACCACAGTCAGGTATGGCTATGAGTGCTGTTTCTGGGTCATAGACAAGTTGTCAGTCTTTTACACTATAGTCGCGTCAATCTTCAATTGCAAACCCCATTACTCCTTCATTCTTTTCAGAGCTTTCTGAAATGGCTCTGTAATAGTAAAAAGTCCTCACACTTTCTGATATTGGGAGTGAAAGGTGGTTTCTCGTCCGAATCAGAAATGAGGTGGTTTTGTTTTTTCAAATTTTGAAGAAAAAGGAGCATGGAAATGAAATTTGGTTGTAATGAAACACAGTTTTGTTCATCCAGAAGCTAAAGTTCAAGAGGGCAATGCTGGTCACCAAAAACAGCACCCAGAGTTCAAAATACTGTTTTCTACACCTCAGAAGTAGTACCTGAGATGGTGGTAGTTCAGAATCGTATCAGTTCAAAATCCTGTAGGCATTCATTCAAATTCTAGCAGAAGCAACAGAATACTTTGGGAAAAACAATGTATAACTATATATAAATTGAATACAGTAGTTGCTTTTTGCAGGTGTCTGAAACCACTTGAAATCATCTCTGCTTGGTTTTCAACTTAATTTGAAAGTAAATATTTGGACATTAAACCTAATAGCATCGTAAAGAGCTTTGAATCTGCATCAATGCTTGTATTACTTTCCTCAGGACAAATTTGGGGCATTATCACCTCATTTTTCTATTGGTATCTAATTCAGCTGGGATGATGACAGCTCAGAGCCAACATACCATAGTCAGCCAATATGAAACCACATATCATAATGCAACAGTGGTCCCATATAGTGCTGGTTAGGATCAGCACGTACTCTTGAATGCACTGTTTTTCTTTATCCTGAAATGTCCCATGAGACCTTCCACTCTTTTTTTTTTTTTTCTTTCTTTCTATGCCTGTAACTATCATGATTGATGCATCATTGCTGGACATGAGAGTGAAGGAGTGAAGATGGATGACCTTGAGGCTTAATGCTTGTGTGTTCAGAAAGAGAAATGTAATTGCATGATAACATTTGTGAGCCCAGGGTGATTTGCAAGGCATGTAAATCCTTAGTGCAGCAAATTTTAGGAGAGCTGATATGCAGCCAAGGCTGGTGCTGCTGTAGCCATATTTGTATAAGCAAAGAAAGCAGTAGGAAGTCTTCACCCTTGAGCAGTGATGAACTCTGGACACAGAGTATCAGATACCAGTTTCCATTCCCATAGTTCAAATACCTATTCACCTGTCCCTCTGAATAGGTAGGCGGAAAGATTTAGGGACGCTTATCTTTTTTTAAAACGTAAATGGGAAACCAACACAAAATTTTATTTCAGATTATGATGACTGCAAAACAGCTACTTCTGTAACTCCATCTAAACCAGAAGACTGTTTTTTTTTTTTTTGGGGGGGGGGGGGGGTGTTTTTAATGTCAAATACCTGGGCTGAAAATATCAGTTCAGTCACTTCTTGACCTATCTGTACTTTTTGACTCTTTGAAAAGTCAGGTAATGTGTGTCAAATCTTATTTTGTATTCTTCATGCCAAAGGCAGTTTTGGTTCCCAGGTATACCGTGTGTTTTAGGCAATTGTTCTGAAATGCTGTGCTTTATTCTGAAGTATTACACCCTGTTTGTAATCTTTGGTTTGAATATTTTATGCAATAAAAAAGTAATCAAGTAGATTAGCTATATGCTTTGGGATCCTCATACGTAATACATACATTCAGTAGCTCACTCAACTGTGAAAGAAGTTCTTACCCTGTAGTAGCTGGACTGTTTCGAGGTGTTGCACACATGACTTTCCTGCCCTCTTGTCTGGATTTTTTTTCTCTCCCCTTTGACATATCTGTAGCTTCAGTACTGAAGGGAAACTGAGGTGTAATAGATGTATTTTGTCATTTATATGCCATCATAGAAAGTATGAGTACTGACAGAGAATGCTTGCTCAATTAATATTGTGGGGCACAGTGATCTTTGCTTGGAGCTCATGAAATGTTATAGGGCTTGTATATGAACTACAAAGCTGCCCTTCCCCTCGATTAAAAAACTAAAAATAAAAAGAGGTTCAGTTACCATAATAAGTTCTCTCTGACTTCACAGGACGTGAGATCTCTGTGCCACTTCTGACTGGGTTTCTCTGCATTCCTGTTTTGTCAGCAGTAGATGGCAGATCCTTGTTGCATGTACCAAAGCAGTCTTTGTTACAGTGCCAGTCAGGGTCTAAGACAGTAGTGTGTTAGGCTCCATAAAAAAGGCATTTGTTGATAGGACAGTTGATGCTACTAATTAACATAAAAAGTATCACTTCCCAAGTCTGACTCTTCTGTAATGTCTTTCCACAGTAATTTTTTCTCCTGGTTCTTCTACTTGTGGCAATATATGGAATTATAGCTGTAAGAATGCAGTAGAGAACCAAAGTTATACATATTTGTAAGCTACATATGCAACTGGGCAGCTGATCAGTGAGCCTGTAGTTAATGGTCTGATGGCAGAAAGTAGAGATTGTTGTGTGCACCAATATTTTTCTGGCACTAGAAAGAGCGATTCTGAATCATTTTAGGCTCTGGGGCTGCATGCATGATCCAACACATGGAATATGGTGAATCTAGATATTCAAAGGAAAGTGAATGGAAATTGCCATTTTTTTTTCATGACAGGAGAACGAGTTTGCCACAGTGCCAAATGAAAAACAAATATGTCCAGATTTGTTCTAAAGATCTGTCAGTAGCATTGAAACTTCTGGTGGCCAAAGGATGAATTTCAGATTCTGAAAGAAAACAACTAGAAAAATGGAATATAACAAAAGTAATTGAAAGCATGTGATCCCAGGTCTTGTGCACAGATTTAATTAAGATCTCTGCCTTCAAATGGTTTTGCCAAGCAGTTTTTCTAAACCTTAGGCAAAATAGGTTGGCTAGTCCACATTTGGAGGCACAGGCATTAATTTTCATGGTACAGAGGGAATCCCTTTGTTCAGAACTATGTTACTTCAAATGACTATTTCATTAGGGTGAATATTTATGTAAATTTTGGATACGCTCTGTGTACTGGAAAAACTCTTCCCGAAAATATGTAGCACATCAGTAATGAGTTTTTTCCCTCTCCCTTGTACAGTTCTTAGAGATGTAAAGCAACACATCTTACGTTTCCTCCCCTTTTTTGCACACAGAATAGAAATTACAGCTACAGCTTAGCTTGTTTTGCCTGTGGATCAATGCCAGAAAGCAGTTTTGAAGGTGTTTTAAAATGAAGACATCTGGCAGCTGGCGTACTTACAATTCATTTGCCAAAGACAAGTTGCATGCTGTTGGAATTTTCAATTGAAGGTCACGCACCAGGTAAAAATCAGTCAGGTGGAGCTCGTGTGTGGTGAACCCACACACTTGAAGAATTGTTGGCTCAGGGATGTGTGGGTGGGCTATACTGTGAAGTATGCTTGTCTAATTTTTCCTCTTTAAAATGTGAAACTCAAAGCTGAAAAGAGGTCAGTAAAGCTGACAAGAAATCACAAGGCTATGACATTTCTGTGGAACCACCATCAATTAGTTTGAGCAGAGGGTGCCCAAAAAGAAAAAAAAAAAAAGGAATAACAGAATCTGACATAATGTTTGACAAACACTCTGCTGTCAACTGAGTGGTCACACAATTTTTACTCTCATTTTTTTCAGTAAGAAATAGCTTAGAGGATTATTTGTATACAGCTTTCTACTGACAGTGAATTAGTAACAGTGTGTCATTGTGCATTCACTTGCCCAATGACAGCTCTGAGACTAAGCTGTTTACATTAATTGATGTTTAATGGTATTAATGCAATATGTTTTACCATTATAAACTTTCTCTCTATCAGGCTGGTTGCTTACTAAGTTACTAAAACTTTCTAAATCAAGGAACCTGCACCCAGAATAGCATCTTGTATGTTTACATGTTAAATGCTTGCACTCTTTTTGAAATGGGGAAGTGTTGTTCAGTTTTACTGCTGGGGGGGGGGGAAGTCTTCATAAAAGAAGCTCCTTTTGCTTTAGTAGATCTACTTATGATTTGCATCAAAGTATAAAAGAGGAAAATGAGGCCTAGGATAAATATGTGCTACAACCTGTAAAAGTATGAACATAGCAGATTGTTCTGTGTTTTGCTAGATGGAAACCTTAATGTGGCTTTTTAGAAGGTTTTGCATTCAGATGTTTTTTAGGTTCCACGCTAAAACAGTTCGGACAGTGTTGGGTTTGCTGAGGTATGAGAATAAGAAAAAGTATTTGCAGTACTGCTTCTGAGAAGCAAAGTTCAGAAATTAATAGAGCAGCAATACTCACTTAGTAAGATCAACAATACGTCTCCTCAAGCAGTGGAGAGTATTGGTGTTTTTTTTTCTTCCTAAGTACATAAAAAGATACTTTTGTCATATTTTACCCAAAGCTCTTCAGCAGAGGGATCAGGGATACCAGTTGTTCCCTATAGATCTGTCTTCTGGAGTCTAGCCCCTAACTCTTAGGCTGACTGAGAAGTCAGCTGACTGCTGAGACTATGACCTTTCTGCACATCTTAGATGAGGAGCAGAAGAAATAAAGGGATGTTTGATGGCAGTATGCAGCACAGGTACATGAACTTTTCTGCTTTTAAGGGAGTTATTTGGTACTGTTTGATTGCACTGCCGTATGGACTCATGGCTAAAATGCTGAAGAAGTCATTGGAGCCAGAAACCATCAAACCCCAGTAGAATGTTATTTGAGGCAACATGTATTGTAGAGTTAATGAATCTCTTTAAGTAATTTGTTGTCAATAGAGACTAAAAATGAAAAATAAAATGAACGTTTATTTAATACCCCCAAATTTGATGTCTTCCTAGGTAATACTGAAGCTATACCCTCTTTCTTCTATCAAATTGTAAGCTACCTATCTGGTACTCATATGTTGGACACCTAGACCTTACAGCAGTCCCTGTAGGTCCTCCTGTTATGTCCTCTTGCAGTTTGCAGGTCAACAGTAGCAACAGTAGCATAATGTGTCTCAAGCCTTGAGCATTACTGTAAAAAAAAAAAAAAAAAAAAAAAATGGAGAGAGAGTAATTTGGTTCAATTACTTTGAACCAAAGACTTTGACTGGTGTCAAAATTAGGTGTACAAAAAAAAGTGAATCTGTTTCAGTTCTTGAGATGTGTTACATAAATTGTGTAAATGTGGCATAGTGTAAAATACTGGATAATTTTTTGCTTCATGTGAGAGGAAATGCAGAGTCTAAAGATGAAATATGAAACTGCTTTCACATGAGGATCTAGAGAAAATGCTGATGATTTGTCACAACTGTTCATCATTGTGCTAAACCTGTTTTGTTTTCCTGCTCAAGTTCCTGACAGATAATGGCAATCTGACATTCTTACTGTTTTCATTTTACTGAAAAAAAAAAAAAAAAAAAGATCTACAGATAAGGGGCTGAAACCAAGTAGTGTTATTACATTACAAGGCTCTTAGTCTCTAAAGATTGATTTCTTGAGTAACATAAGCAGTTTCTGCTGCAGTCGTGAATATTTTAAAGTTGTTCTTGCTTGATGTGAAATTCCATTACTGGCTGAAAGAAGCCTAAACTATGTTTACCCTGCAAAAAAACATCTCCGAGCACATGAAATAATATAAGTTGCCCCTATTAGCCAGCAAAGGGGAATTATAAATATTATGTGGAACATCTTTAAAATAATGTATGTAAGGAAGTATTCTGATCTGATTATAAATAAAGATTTTGTTAGCTTACCTTAGGCTTCTAGGTGCCTGTAGGAATGACAAGTGCCTTTCTTTCTGATTTTGATGTAAGGTATGATGCTTGCTAGACTTACACTTGAGTGTGGCAATGCATGCATAACTTTTTGACTCAGTTTCACTATTGACGCTGCTTTGTGTGTTATCTTGGATCCTTGAGTTGTTGCAGGAGGATACAGTTGAAGTCTCAGAGAATATTACAAGTGTGCCAAAAGGCTTCAGTGGTAGCCGCTGGAGCCTAGCACTTGGTGTGGTCTAAATATAATTTAGAGTCTTGGTACTCTATCTGATCATGCCCCAAGCCTGTTCCAGTAGTGTCTTTCCTCATTGATTCTAATGGGAGCTGAGATTCCCTAAGCCACTTTGCTAAGAGATTTTAGTTTTGCTGACAAATTGTAAGCAGCGTGAAAACTCCTGATATTTTGAGGATCCCTTCTCCTTGGGTGCCAGCTAGAGCCAGTTTTACCTCCCAGAGTACCTTCAAAAGCTCTGTGTAGTGGAGATTCTACTTTGAGTGCTGTATGCATAAGAATGTTTTCAGTAATGATTTCCGAAGCTTTATGGGTGAGGATATTAGCCTCATGTCTGTGTTTTGATTATGGTGAAAGGTTAGCTATAAATTCAGTGTTCTTATTGCAGCCTTTCCTTCCCATGATGATGTACTTGGTTTAGTTATTGTTTCTGTTAATTCTAATGCCATCTGCTGCTGAGGAAATGGCATGTGCTTTATAAAAGGAATTATACATATTTTAAAGGATATAAATTCCAGTCTTTTAAGAATAAAAGTGGGTATTTGGTAAGTAAGAAGTAATACTATCTTAGAATGCATCTTCAGGACAGAATAGATCCAAGCACATACTGAAAAGATAGCAAGACATAGCAACAACTGCACTGTGGGAAGATTCTCTCTCATGTATATAAATACATATATATATATATATATATATTTCTCTCATGTATATATATGCATATAAATATATGAAGCACTCTGCACAACTCTGGCAATATAGAACAGGATAGAAGGACTGATATAAATAAATTTTAGAAAGAGATAAAGGATATTCAGTGGACATGAGACAGGCTACAGGTGAAAACTTCAGAACTTTCAGACACTTCTATTTTTCTTTTTTAATTGATTTTTTTGTCTGAATGTGAGCGTTTTGTTTTCTAGTTTTGCTATCCTTGATTTAAAAACTGTTCATCTTTGGTAAAAGTATGCTACTTTAAAGGGAATGAAAATTTGAAGTTACAGGATTGATGGGTGACATGAGATTTTATGCAGGGAACTTTTAGTCACAATACATTCTTCTGAATTTAATTATCTGGACACTCATATGGAATGAAAAATGCTTGACAAACAGAATTAATACTAATAAGCATTATCCTAAGGAAATAAGTAGTTAGAGACTAAAGACTGAACAAGATTGAATTTGCTTAAAGACCCTGAAGAAGTACTTCAGTGTTATGTGAAGATGAGCTAAAATTGAATAACGTTGTAGAAAAAAAAGACTATAGATATAATGAACCACTAAGAAACCAGTACATAGATATGCTGTAGATCTAAATAAAACCCAAGAATAATGAAATTTTGCTGAAAAAATTATAATTTATTATAGTGAGATGATTCATTAATGAATATTCATTGGGAAAGAGAACCTTGGAAATGATACCAAGGAAAATTATGCATGGATAGCAAAGAAATATAATGGTCAGCAATAATTATTAAATAGTGTAGTGCAATAGTCCTACATAGCAGGGGTCATTTGAAGAAAACCTCTTTTCTTCACACAAAATTTGTGTAAGGCTGTACTGTACAAAACTGTTAAAAATATTAAGAAAGAAGTAAACCAGAATTTCACAGGGAAAAAAGGTCTAATGTCCTGATTATTATTTCCCATTATTATGCCTTTGTTACTCTCTCATAGGTTCACAGCTTTATATGTGCAATTAAATGAATACATATACATTTATCTGTTGCTTGTCTAATATCGTCAATAGTTGTTTTACTGTGTATATAAAGCCTTAAGTGGATGCGTTCATTTTAGCATGTCTACATCCAGCATAAAGCAGTACAGAGTTTGGTCCCTTTCCATCTCAATAGTGTCCAGAAAATTGTATATTTTACGAATTCTTTTCTAATTTCAGAATGTCTTTTTAATGTATTTTGACACAAATTCCTTTATTCTTGCATCTCATTTGTATTTCTGTATGAACTTCATTACTTGAAGCGAGGTTGTCTTATTCTAGTCTTCATCATAGTTATCTAGTTACATCAGTTTCTCTTCCTCTTGCGAGGTAGAGAAAGAAGCCCCTCTACCCAATGATAAAGTCAGTTGACCTAAGGTCTCTAGTAGGGCCAACGCTGTTTCCATCATTCTTGTATACATAAAAAATGCTACTTTTGTAACTCTTTGTCATTTAGTGTATGAATTTCAAACAGACAAATTATTCCCCCTTGAATTCCTCATATTTACAGTTTTTCTTTCAGTCCTATTCAAGAAGAAACTAATATGTACTTTATATGCACAATGAATGGCTTAAAACTAATATTTACTGATGGTAGGGATGAAATAAAAGTATTTAATTATAAATTCTTTTACATCAGCAACATTTAAATAGCAAATTAGGTAGTGAAATAAGTTGGAGTAAAGTCTGGACTTGGGTGAAGGGAATTCAACTTCCATGTTGCAAAAATGTGACATTTAGTAGTTCACATGCATTGCCATTAACACATCCTTCCTTTTTGGCAATAAAATGTGACTAGAAGAAAGAACATCACCTCTCCGATGAGCTGCTCTTTCAAAGAGATTGGGGGAGCATTCTTTCTCACATCCAGATGGTCTATGTGTGGCATGGAGTAAACAACAGCGGTAAGATGTGGGCTACCCACTTGCCAGAAAACAGGTACAGACAGGTTCTGTCAGGTACAAGGAACTGTAGAGGAATTTAGCCCTTCAACTCTGGAGGTGCCCAAATAAGAGTTTAGGAACCTCTGAAAACCAACACCTCTGTGTTCCTTTTCTGTTTTGGACAATACACAATATGTGTTTCCTAAATTGTATAAATCAATAAGTTAAATTTTCCTGATCTCTATTTTAATCCTATGAAACATCAGTTCAGTTCCTTCAGTTGCATAGCTGTTTGTGAAGAGACTAAAACGAGCTTGGTAACATCTCAGTATTTCTATCGTAAGTCATTTGGGAACTTGTTTTGTTTTTGTTTTTTTGTTTTTTTTTTGAGTAGCTCCAGTGTGTCACTTAGTACTCCTAGTACTCCTAAGACCAGTGTTATTAGCTGTGCCCTCCTGAACTGAGCCGGTTGGCACCTTCAGCTTAACAGTGCTTCTGAACAGTCTGGTGGTTTGGAACCAAATTCCACTTCCACATTCAACACCTTAATCATATATAAAAGAGCTTCCAGTACATACCTGAGGGTATAAGCTGGTTCTGTGTGATTAATGCACATAGATTATTCACTGAAGCTACTTCAAAATTTTCATAATTGGTATCAGGAAGTTTGGATAACTGTATACTCTGCAGTATCTTTACTACAGAAATTTTCTGTCGCAAGCTGCCATGCTCAAGTATGCATTTATTTTATGAATGAAGGTCTTTTGCGCATTAAGATTAAAATCCTCTGCCTCTCTGCCATGAAGGAAAAAAAAAAAAACTCTTTGAAAGTGCAGTTCATGTAAAACATTTCTTTAAAAACAGAGCCCTTAAATAGCTCCAAGTACATTTCTGTGTATGACACATAAATGTCCACTAATTGCATGAAGGGAGAACTGAGATTCCAATAGCAAATTCTGTAAAAAGTAGATATACAAAGAAAAGTGGAAGCATCTGTTTAATATATACAGCATTAGAATTTAATTTTACCTCTGTGATGCTTTTGTGTAGCTGCAGTGTTACAGAGGAGCACATAAGCATAGTAGTGCAGTGTCAGCAGGTGCATGCCACCAAATTACTGCTTTTAATTTGCATATTCATCTGCTAAGAAGCATGTCATTATCATATCAAAGGGATACTAAGCAACATCTAGCTTCGAGAGATGTGGCATAGTTTCAATACGAGCAATTAATGCAAGATGAGGACTCTCTTTTTGTCATGTCTCCTAGGGATAGCTGTAATCGGGCTTATTATTGGATACCAATAAGACTGAGGTACCAGTTGGCAGAGAATGAGAGAAGTACAGAAAAACAGAGCTGTATGAGGCGTCTTAACTATACACTTCATAGCAAACCAATTCTCTGGTCACTTTTTAAAAACAAAAGCTGCTACTATCTGCCGAATAAGTCTGATCAAAGATAAACATTATATGTAGCACATCTCTAAAGGGAGGCTAAAGAGAAAAAATTAGACCGAAATAGGCTGTATTTTCCATGAAACAAGTAAAGCTGACTAATGAAATGTAGAATCAGGATTCTTATAACTCCTCTCTCATAGAGAAAGGGATTTATAAGTAAGTTTTATTTCAAGGATCTTGTTGCAATAGGTTACTACTCTGTGGTGGTAGGTCCAGCCTGCACGTTCAAGAAGGATGGCAGGTCTTGGGCTACTGTTTTGTGCAATGCACAGTCAGATTTGCTTGCAATCACAAATATAGCAGGAAAGTAGATGGAGTCTTTAACAGTTGAAGAAATTAAGTATTCAAAACTAGTTTCTTATGGGTGAAGATCACTTTCTCCAATAAACTGTTTAGAAAATATGCCAGAAAAAAAATAGGTGAATCGTAAGTGAATGGAGAGATGTGTGTAAGGATGTCATGGATCAGTTTAAGGCTCTCAGTATTCAACATGCTCTGTCCAAGATGTAAGGAGAAACAGGAGCAAAGCAAGCAGATGGATATTTCTACCAGAATATCCTCTGAGCTTCCACCATTTAGCTAGGTTCTGTTAAGACTGAGTTGACATCTGTGTTCAGCTGCTCTTGGTGAGTTTGGGGGAACAATTATACTCTGGCAAAGACAAATGGTGTCCTAGAATATGATTGATGGAGGATTCCTCACATTGTTCTCAGGCTGGTATTTCAGAGTGAGAACTTCAGCCACGAACTGGATGATAACTTTTCTGATTTTGTTCAAGAACATTTCTATCGCTTATCTGTTGTATTTTAGCTCTTCTGAGTGATTAAAGCACCACAGCTATCATAAAATGCAGTCAGTTTTAGTCTCCACAGTCTGATGATCTGATTCATAAATGCAGAATTTGAGTTTTAGTTTTTTCTGTCTACAAAGAAACCTAAACTACAGTGACCAACTTCACTTTTTCAAGAAGGAAACTTCTACCCTTTCTATTACTGTGCTATGATCCTCTGTAACACATACTAGTTGTATTATGAAGTCTTACTTTGCATCTTTTACTACTTTAACTCCATGTTTGCCACTGAGATGGATTAATTTGCATTGATTATTTCCAATAATTTCAATAAAGCTGGAATTTTACCCTCTCTACACACTATTGAATTTGATTCATGGCAGTAGCTGCCCCAGTCTCATGGTAATAATCAGCTGTTAGTGGCAGACAGTCATTATATTGTGGGAATGAGAAAGCAGCTGTAATGTTTAAATATCATGATTATAAGGTTAGTAGTAGTCTTTCATGATTTATGCAATTATGTATAGGTACAATGACATGTGCTTAATGTCAGCAATGTGAATACAGATAAACAAAAAGATATATACGCGCGGGGTATAGTGGCTTGTGTTAGTTTTTCTTAACAACTTTCACAACTGGAATTACTCGATAAATAATCTTAACACTGGTATTTCACTACATTTTGAACACTTGGAAATTGGCTGTTAAAAGGTTTTCTGTCAGTGTTATCTATAGTAGTGATTGTCACATTATGTTTCACGTAGTGATTGACAATAGGTAATATAAGGAACTTAAAATTTGTGTTAAGAACTTCTGTGAAATCTTGTATACTGCTTCAGTTGCTTCAATGCTTTCAAAAGTGTCATTAACATCTCATAGGCTAAGCTAGAACCAGATTTTTTAAAATTAGGCAACTATAGGTGATAGATTGTCTTCAGGATTTGACTCAAGAATGGACTCTATGTTTAGCATGGTGTGCTTTTACTGAAACCTAAATGTAATATCAAAGTATGGTACAGCAAAGGCAGTCAGCTGGTAGTGCGGGCAGTATCACGATGTCATCCATCCTGTTTGCTGGGGAAGATGAATAACAGATTATGAAATGTATCATGAATTGTAATAGTTTGCGCGCACGTTTTCCTGATGTATGCTGTGATAGACATACTAAATTGAAGTAGCTAGGCTCATTTTTCCAATGACCTTTCAGATTTGGCTTTTGAAAGAGAGAGCCTAACTTAGAAGGCCAGAGTCCCATCCGCTGCAATAACCCTTGGGCATATACAGTAAAATTTAAGCTACCTCTGCTACTGCAGCAAATGTTTATGGGTTGTGGAGCACTTTTCTTATGATCCTGGGTTGATGTAACTGGTGTCAGTAACAGGGTCTTATTGTTTAGACTGACAGTTGGGTAGAGCCAGCCCATGCTTACATGTGGCTCTCTACTCTCTTAGGGTCCAGTCCTGCCTGGCAGTGAATACCCTCAGCTCCCTTTGATGATTTCAGTGGGAGTTGGAGGACCTCACAGGAGGGTGCTTGATGCCTTGTGAGATCAGACACTGATAATTGAAACAGGCAAGACAGTGGTACAAGAAAATTGTTTTCTTTCCAATTTTACTCTGATGAAGTCAAGAGAGGTTTTCTACAGCATGTTCGCAGGTGCCTCAGGGCTGGATCCTACAAGATAACTGAATATTTTCAGTTTGTGTTTGTTTCATTAGGAACTGAGGGCCCTCAAACGGTTACTGGATTGGACCCTTTTATTGTACTTCACTATTTTTTAACATGAGCAAAACTGATAATTCAGTCCAAATCTACTGAAGTTCCTTGCAGAGAACACAGGTGATGGGATCTGAACAGAAACGACACTACAGACTATGTAGTGTAAGGTATTACTTTTCATAAATAAAATTCTGCATGCATTTAAAAGAAGCAAAATTCAAGCAAATTATAGCCCCAGGTTTTTTTGTTTGTTTTGTGTTTTTTTTTTTTTTTCAGATTTATTTAAAACAGATGGATAGTAAATGCTTTGAAATAATAATCTTCTGGTTAAAATGAAAAGGTTGGTGTAAGAGTAAAATCATATAATTTTAGACATGATCTTTCTAACACAAATAGAATTACTATAAATAGACTGGTTATATTGTTGAATAATGTGTTCAGTTATGCTAGACTAATAACTCTTCAGCTATGTATTAATCTACATTGTTTTAGTGTCAGTAAATGTTCTAATCGGCTCAGCTATAGCTTCTGGACATAACATAATAGCTGGCAATGAAAAGTACATTTTAACTTACCAGTTTTCATTTAACATTTGCATTTTTATCCTCTATATAAGATACATCAGTGCCTCTAATAAGGTGGTTTTTTTTTTTTTCCTGTAATATATTAACTTTGGTAAATCTGCATGGTGGAAGTATCTGATTTTTCAGTGTCAAATGTTTTTACGTAGCCTTTGATGTCTGAACTTCTCAGTTAACAACTGAGAACTTGGAGATGATGAATAAAGTTTCATGTTTTCAGTCTTCTCCCTCATTGTCTTTTCTCTCTAACCAAGACTCAGCAGGTGAGACTGCATATTTTACTTCACTCCATCAATACAGGTCTCTCTACCCCAAGAATTAACATTCTCCTTCCAGCTGTGTCCTGCTTTCAAAAGAGATGTGAAGCCATTCTGGAACTTGAGATGTGAGTGATTCCAAGAAGAAGAAACCAGAAACTGCCTCTGCTGTGATCATTACAAATCACTCATGAATTAATGCTCTGAGATACTTAACCCCTATATGACTTCAGCTGTTGTTCAAGCATTAATTCTGCTAGTGCACTGATTACTTTAGTCACAGTTTGCAGAGAGCATATTGAAGCCCTAAGTTTAACTGATTTAGTGAAGGCTGTATACTAGACAATGCCAGAGTTCACATTACATCCTAGGAGTTCCTGATTCTTACACTTAGACTCTTACAGTACTGGAAAAAAAAAAAAAAAAAAAAAAAAAGGACTACCAACTGAACAGTCCTCTGGGAGAATGAGTTGATTATAATTCAATATTGACCATTTTGAGTAAATACTGAATGGAATAGGGATATGACAAGATCTTTTTTCCCTGTTGGCACCATAGATGTTAATAAAGATGTTGGCACTGGTATCAATTTCTCTACTGGCACCAGGTGTGGCAAATCTTGAAAAGGCAGTCCCAGCTTTAAAGTGTATTGCGATGCTTGTTCCAGAAGGGCCAGGACTGCCAGCTTCCTTATGTAAACTGGAGAGCTTGGGAGACTTCTGGGGACTCTTTTTTTTTTTTCTGAAAATGTGGTAAAGTGAATTGCAAGATTCCATACAAGAAGGAATAAAAAATGAAAGTAAGATTCTTCTGGATGAGAAAATTATAAGTTTGAAAGGAGTGAATGATGGCTATGGTATTACACGTGAACTTGGAAAGTCATTTAGGTATTGATTTATCTGATTTCAGCCAATGAAAACAAATCAGCTTTTCCAGCAATAGGTAGTGTCCTTCTTCCTTTCTCTCTTTCCAAACTCCAAAGCATTACCATCAATATTGTGGCATAGAGCCAATGGAGGAACATTAGATAAAGTTCTTCTCAGTGAGCAAGCAAAACAGGTTGATGAAGCAGTCCTTGTCTTTCAAGAATCCCATCTGCCAGAGCTGACTTAGCATTAAGATATCCACATATAACTCAGAGGCCATATTACCTGCTCTTGTGATCCTAAGTTTTGTGATTATCTGTGAACTCTGAATATCTGTAATCCTTCCTCCATGTCATTTTTGACGTGAAAATGTGATCTGGTCCGCAGCTGATAATGCCTGTCAGTTTTTTTGTGCTATCATATACTGAGTTTGCTTCCACGTTCTCTATGAAAGAAGACCCACTCATTCTTTCAGAAATGGTTCCCATGCTCTTCTCCTTCCCTATTTAACAAACAAGCTGTACATTCCTACAGAAAAAAAAATAAAAAAAACTCCCAAATATTATCTGTATAATCGTAACAGTGGCTTAAAGACAAAGAACAAGAATTTCTAAACTCCAAGGAGTCTATTGAAAACTTTTTTTATGTGCAGGATTTTCAGTTATTGTGGTGATTAGAGATGTTAAAAATATTTACAGGTAGATAGGTAGTTGTTTTTTTTTAAAGAAAAAAAAAAAAGGAAGTAAAAAAAGGAACCTCTCATATTAAAAACAAAACCAAAAAAGATCTCTAGGCAGTCACTGTATTTTCTTCACAGTGTTTATTTTACCTTTTCCAATATTCTTCTGTCTGTGCACGATACAATTTTATTTACAGTATAAAATATTTTGTCTTGATTTTACTTTCTGAAAGAGGCCTATCATATTTTAGGTGATGAAAAGTAATAACAGTACCAGTGCTATAAAATTTGTAAGTGCAACTGTGATGTGTAGCTGCTGTTTGTGTATCTGAAGGGAACCAGCTCTGTGGTGGTTTACCTAGGCAATGCAACACCTCATCTTTGAAATGCTGTCTATGGCTACACATAGTTTTTTTGTGAACTCTAAAATGAACCTTCCCAAAATAGTAAAGAAACTATCATCATAAAGCTCAAACAGGCAGGGATGCCATTGGGACTATTCTTAAGGTATTAGTAATTATAAAAACCCCTTGCCAATGTTTAGATGAACTGCTTAGTTACTTCCAGTGAACAGAGAATCACATCGTCATAAACATCTACCTTTTTTTGGGTCTTCATAACTTTTCAAAAGACAAACTGAACCATTCTAAGCACTGAATGGTAATGTCATTATTCACTGTGCAATGCTTCTTCCTGTACTTGGTGTTCCTGTGATTTTATGTTTAGTACTATGCCAAGGGGTTTTTTTACTGTTGAAACTATTTTTGAGTTATTCCCATCCTTGGCTTTGAGTCCAAGGAGAATCCAGTAGAGAATCTGATAGTAGTTGTGTTTCCTGTCTGTTTGACTTGGAGTTATTGTGAAGACTACTGAAACATGAGTTTGTTCTGCTGCTATATGTAATAGAGTTCAAAGTATTTTGCTACTGATGAGATTGAGTTGGTACTTTGGAACTAGGTGCTATTGCCTGGAAATCCCTTTTTTTCAGCGTTAACCTGTGTAACAGTAACTTTCTTTCTGAATATTTTCTTTCATGGTGTAGTCATTGAGAAGCAGAGAACATGATCTGCTTGGCCTTTTAGCAAAATACGTTTCTTCCAATATGAAGGAGGTTGTTTATAATTTATTTTCTTTAACCACTTGGAATAGGATCCTATGCAAATTTCTTACAACGTTGATCTGGCAAAAGTGGTTAGCTTCTGCATTGTATAAGTATATGGAAAAGTCACTGAATGTAGGTATATGATCAGTAGGCTCTAAAACCTCCAGCACCCATGAACTGGAGGTCATTTGTGTTCCCTGTGGATCAGAAGTAAAGATCTAAAGTCCGCCTGCCAGCAAACAAATGTGCTTCCTATTTTGCGCTGACATACTGTTTCTCTGATAATAGGTCTCTTAACAGCATGCATTTGTAAATCAAAACTACAGTAAATATATCAACAGTACAATACTTTCCATGTCTAAATAAACAGGGTTTTTCACTTTCACTTTTGCCTTCAGGATGTCAAGCAAGAGATTAGAAGGCAATTTTCAAACTGAAGGGGGGAGGGGAACCGTGATGTTATTCTGTAGAAGTTATTTGATTGCTCTTCATAGTCTTTTCATTACAATTGGCATTTAGAAACTCAACCACACATGCCGCTCCACACCTTTCTACATGATACTGTTTCTTCCTGTTCTCCTTATCTGTAACTGTGATGATGCACAGCTTTCTCCTATTTCTTTCTTGTGGGTTTGTGCAGTTTCTTGATGTTTGTGACAGGCCACGATAGGGGAAGCTTTTATCACTGTGGGGTTTGGAGGCCTCAGTAAATTGAAAATTGCAAATGAAATCCACTGGGCTTGAATTCATCAGCTATTATGTCAGATGACCTTTGGCAGCTGCTGATAAAAATGAGAGAATGTTAGCTCTGATCCAATTTTCAGCACTAACCATTCCTTTTCAAATCCATTCACAGTCAGGCAGCAGACACATGGGAAGTGAAAATGATAGGGTTTCAAGAGAGCTGCATTGTGTTGCAGATTAAGATTTTCTCCCCCTATTTCTAGAGGTCGGCCCCCAGGCCCCTGTCTGGTATCTACCTATTGTCCAATCAGTTTCAATATCTGCTTCAGAGGACATGTTAGCCATCCTTACAGATAAGTGCTTACAGGAGAAAATGTTGGACTTAATAGTTTTGCTTAGGAGGCATCAAGGGTCACAGTGTACCAATATTGACTGGCACGTGTTAGTTTAATCTGACATTCTTAGGAATGTGACACTAGATTTTTTGGAGTTGTTGATCTCTGAGATTTTTGTTCCCAGGTCTAGGTTTTATAAATTTTATTTTCCTGTAATTTTTTATATTCATGAGCTGCTGATATTCGTAAGAAAATGTCTGCCATAGCTGGGCCCAGGTGGCCCTTACCTTATATCCCTGTCTTAAGATTGCATAAATTACAATACCAGAGAGTTGCATGTTAGTATGATGATTTTTCTAGTAAGAGAAAACTAGTAACTATTCTGCCTGCACTTTGAAACTATGCACAGTGGGAAATTAAACAGCCAATTAGGCTTTCCAAACAAAATTTTTAACTGAAATAGATGTGAGTTTTGCCTTCAGAGATCATCAGGTGAGTGCATCCCCTCCCTCTGCTATTGGCTTCCTGAAGAATGACTGTGCGCAGCACTTCCAGAAGTTGCTGATGTGCTCAAAGGGCTGATCCCTACTCAGAAATGACCTGTTAAACCAATGTGAACTTAAGGGACTTGCCCAGTATTCCATCCGCCTTTTTCAATGTAATTTAATAAGGAAAAGAGTGAAACTCTGGACTATATCAACTTGGAAAAATAATGTATGTCATTACGATTTCAAAGTTTTAGAATAGTTCCTGATACTGCTTAGTTCTTCAATTTTTATAGAGGCATAGCTCCCATTGAATTCTGTTTTTAGAAGGGAATAATGATATGTAGATTGGACTTGTTTCGACAAGAATTCAAAAATCAGATTCTTTGACTGATCACACTGTCATTCTTCAAAACATCACTATTAGGAATATCTTTTCCATTGAAGGCCTAATACTCTTACCAAAATGTTTCAAAGTACAATGCCATCTGCAAACTACATTAGTTTTATATTTAATGTTTTAATTGATTCCTTTAGCTAGAAAGTGAATAAATATATAGTGGCTTGGCTTAATACATAAACAGATTATCCTTAATTTACATGTCAGGGAAAAAACATTCTTAAGAAACTTGATATTAGTATTGTTAAAATCTAAGTGATAATTCTGAAATAACTCAGATTGTGCTAATTTTTTATAAGTTATTGAATAATAGAAAAATATAAGTGCTTCTGTGTAACTGGTAGTGGTCTGAACATTGAAGAACAAACCCACTGTTTAAAGATTAATCTGGAATATGCACATGCCTTGGTTTTATGTTCTTCTTAAAATTAAGTCTATAGTGTTAATATAGCTATATTTTATTTATATAGATAGCATCAAATGTAATTTCAGTCACTGATGACTCTAGCACCATTTAATCATGGGCAAAATTCGTAGTTAACTCAGAAAGTAATCACCTATTTTGCATTAGTATGTTGTCGTCCTAAATTATCATCTTAAGGATACGAAAATCACATAATCACTATTATTCTTAGATCTGTTCATATCTGAATCTTAGGAACTCTGCAGATCCTAACTCTTTGCTCTATGCTTATTTAAAATTATGTTGTTGTGGCAAGTTCTCTATAGATTTAGATTTTTAAAAAATGAAATTCCTGTGGAAGCAGCCATTTCTCAAGCCAGCAAACAAAACTGACTGGCAATTTGCTGTGAAGGCAAAAGTGGGGACCATTCTGGCGGGTGGGCTGGAGAGTGCTTTAACTTCATTGGTGTTTGGGGCTTTCCCTATGAGCTCTTCGACTCTCTCTCTTCATACTGGCCCAGGAGACTGACTGGAAGTCCTAGAGTATAAGGAACTGCTGCTGCTCATTCGTATATTTGCTTTTAAGCATTATTATAAACTATCTGTGACCACCTTATTTTATGGGAGAAAAACTGAATTTGTTTGGGTACAGAAAAATACTTAACATAGGTCAGATTTGGCTGACTTTGTGTGTGTCCATCAGCGGAACCTTGTTACACTTCAGTTTTGTTCTTTATTAAGTTAATGAATATTGTAATGCAATTGGCTGGATTTACAATGAGAAAAAACAACTTTAAGTTGTTACAAAATATTTGTGAAGCTTTTTGAGCCTCAATGCTAAAAAGTAATAACTATCAAAGCATGTTTTGGGATTTGTTTAACTTCCTGTGTTTTAAGTATATGAGTGATTTTTAAATATTTAGTAATTAACTAAGTCTAATTATAATCTAAGCAACAGTAGTTTGAGTAGTTTGCTGACTTCTTCAGTATCTTTCTTAAAGTATGATTGAAAATAAAGTTAAAACCTGATTCTGAATAAGTTTTAGGGAAATTTTTTTTAATTCTGCCATAATATCTTCATCGTTGTTGTTGTTGTTATGCAATGTTTTGAGGGATCCCTGGTCAAAATGAAGACCAAGTTCCACAGTACTACATACTCAAGAAATGCTCTGTGAGAGAGCAGTATATTTGTCCTGATCAACTTACAGTTTAGTTGAGCAGAAAAACAAAGGATGGTGATGGGGGAGAGGAGAAACAGGCATGTTAAATGTGTAAGAACAAATATAGGCTTTTCTTTAGCTCTCTGTGTATACAAATGTCATTCGAAGAAAGTGCTGTGGTCAGGAGAATCTGTGAAATGCATATTTTAAAATACAGAAAGCCTGTATTGACTGATCCAACTTACGGATCTTTTTACAGGATCCTTTTGATTTGCAATTTGGTTGTCTTGTGTTTGTGTGTCATCTCCTAAACATAAACACTAACTGTATGTCAGATAAGTACTATTTTATTTTGTTTTTGCTGGCTTCCATTGATTCATGTATTGCTACTGATAAAAATAGTTTCCTAAAAAAATGAGAGTATAATCAATATTTGTAACAGCTAAGATTGTTTTTCAAAGTGTTAGTCACTTTCCCAGATGACTTTTTCCTGTGGTGTCCAGCATGACTCATTTCTGGAAAACTCATTTTATAAACAGTGCTTTTCTCATTTTGGTATTGCAAAAATAAAGAAGGTTGTGTGAAGAATTATAAAGAATAAATAAAATATCACTTAGGGGGAATTATCGTATGGAGGTTGATGTTTGTCTTCTCAGGCTGTTAACTGCTTAGAAGAAGGACTTTGGATGTGTGGATGAAAATCCAGAATAACTTCACTGATGTCAGTGTCATTATTCCTGTGCAAGTTGGTGTAACTGAGATTAGATTTTGGTCATTCACTGTCTCCTGTATTTTCCACAATGCCAGATATGCAGTTGTCATTTTAGCGATCACACATACATTCACCAGGAATTTCACTGGTGCCTTGTCATGTAAGTAGTCTGTCTGCTGTATTAGTTCTTGCTATAGAGTGTTTAACTGCTGACTACATCGATGAGCATTTCATATGTTTGTTCATGTCTTTTTTTTTTTTGAATGATGCATCAATGATAACACTTATACTGAAGCTTGTAGTGCAATTAATGTTGCTGCTGTTAAAAAAAATGTATTTGCATCTCTTTAATGAAGACATCTGTGGGGAATTGCTGATCCTTCTATTTAAAAATCTTTCTTTGAATGTTCAACTTTAAAGGGTTATAAACAATATTCCTATATGTGCAGATAGAAAATAAAAAAACACTAAAACATGCCAAAATTTTATGTTGTCTTGGGAGTGCCCAGTCATTCAAAACTAGGTTATATATTTTACTTTGTCTCTCTGCTTAAATTAGTTAGGAGTCTTTCATAAGTTTAAATTAAGCATTAATATCCACAAAATTGTCCTTTGTAATGGAAAAATCCAAAAGAGAAAAAAATGCAGTTAGTTTCCTAAATATTTATTCCTTTGTAGAAAGAATGTTTCTCTTATGATGAAAAATAGTAGATTATTTAAGAACACTAAGCCCGAAAGTTCTACAGAGGAAAGTAGACAGCGATCTGACAAATATTCATGCAGTAGTTTGTTAAAGTTTCTCCCCTGGTGGTATTCCCTTAAAGACCTTTCCATAGGGGCAGTGTGTATTCCTGAAGTGTTTACTTTCTGTAGTTTTGGGGTGTATCTGTCCATTCAGGGTTCCTGTGATGCAGAAGGTATTAACTTCTTCATGTATATGTGCCTGAAAAATGGCTATTGACAAGGAATTGGACCGGTGTGGTACCACCATCCCAAGATTTCACCTATCAGTAAGGTCCTGATAATGGGCCAGCATGTACCAAAGCTTCTGTTTTGTCTTCCTAATTCCTCCCTGCACAGTTGTGCAACACAGGCATACATAACATAGTGCAGCTCTACATGATTTTGTAAACTAAAAGACACAGATTTCAGCAAGCTGTCTTGATGAAATGATCAAAATTGTTGGATGATCTCTAATTATAATTTTCTGTCTTCATCAGGTGAATTACAATTTTTTTCTTATACAGGATGAAGATGCTTTGTAAATGTCTTCTGAAAAGGAATCATACAAAGAAATCAGGTTAATATCTTAGAAGTCTTGTATGTATTTGATGCTGATATAAGGATAAATTTACATGATTAACAGTGTAGGAAGAAACACAAAAAGTCAATATGTCCCAGAATAAAGTTCAGCAATCAGTAGCTTCTTATTTATTTATTTATTTATTTCCAAAGAGGACAAGACAATGATCTACTGGTTAAAAAATAAATAGAAAATTTAGAAACTTATAAATAAGTTTCTAAATACTGTAGACTTGGTTCAAGAGCATCTGCAATTGACTATATTTTTTTTTATTTATTTGTTCCTCTTGTGTTATTTACAAGATTAAAAAGGATTTGATTTTGAACTCAGTATTTTTGCTTCATACACACGTTCATTTACACCTGAAATTTGATAATGTATGTTCTTCAGATTAGTGAATAATCTACAATTCTCTCATGAAATTTGCTACTTTAAAAATTTTGGCAAACTGAACAAAGGAATATCTGTCTTGAAGCCTACCTATGATTGATTCATAGGCAGAACAGCATGAATTAAAGTGATGTTGAATTGTAATTCCAAATTCATTTTAGTTAAATTGAGTGAGGTATTTCATCAATGGCTGCTTTCCTGGTAAAATTTGCTTGTTTGTTTTATTGTACACTACTTTAAAGAACAGATGAACATTACTTGCTAGATCCTATTTGCAACATATTGTTTAAGTGAAGAGTAATAACAAGGTTTGTAATTTACAGAGGAATGAGTAATTCCTCATCTCTTGGTCTCAGGCCTGATTAATTTGCTCTACTATTGTCTTTTGATAGTTTCTTTCTTTTTTTTTTTTTCATTCTTCAAATTACAAATTGTTCCAAAGCTCAGTAAATTAAAGTCAATTGATCCCTTTACTTGGTTTCTATACTCAACCTCCATTTCAAAGCAGGTTTCTGCATTCATAACTGGGAATGGTTTTCAATTTCATAAAACTACATGAAAACATAGTATTCAAGGTATATGAAATCATATTTAAAGTTGTTAGCAAATTCAGCATAAATTTTGAGAATTTTTTCAGCTCTCCCTTTGGTTCAATATAGTGAAGATAACGCAATTTCCAGATAACTAGAAATTGCTTGTAGGAAAATGTTTATTTTAAGATATTTTTACTGCCAGATTTTTGCACTCATTAGAAGTGTTTGTGTTATTATTATTTATCAGTAGAGAGCTCTACAAGGTCTCATTCTGCTACAGTCAACTGTTGTAAAAATGCATGGTGAGCCTGGCAGCTGGGAACGTCAATGCCACACAGTGTCTTTCTATCAATGGCATCTGGATGCGAGATTGGCCTCCTTCCTAGGCTTTTGGCTAGCTGCACTGCTGCCTATCAGATGTATCTGTAGTAAGCATAACAAATTTACATACATTTTGCATAGAGCTTTCAAGCTGTTACTCGTATGTTTTAGGTTGAAGACTGCTACACTGAAGATTAATCAGAAAAAAAAAAAAGGTATTATACCTATTAAACTTTTCACAAAATATATTGTACATTCATTATAAAATTACTCAGGACATTTATATTTTCTCATATAGAAATGAATGAAAATGTGGAGTGGGATGACAAATTAATAGCAATTTTTAGAGAGAATGTTTTCAAAATGTTTCTGTCTTTTAAAGACTGGAGTTTATGTCCACCTTCTTTCCATTATTAAAGGATAAATATTAGAGTTACCTAAACTGTTATTCATGTGGTGGGGCTTATGGATTTAGTATTAATATTGTGTTCTCTTTAAATTTTTCCACTGTCTTCACTTCATCTGTAAAAGAATGACTGGAAAGTTCATGGAAAATTGTTTAATATTGACAGGTTTTCAGGTTTTTCCATCCATACACAAAGCCCTTTCCCGCAGTTCTGTATATCTAAAGAAGTGTCTATGAAACAGTTAATGCTTAAAAGCATATTTCTAATTGATTAGTGCTAATAAATACAATCTTTCTTTACTGCTTGTTAGAAAACATTGAAATGGAAAAAACATTCAGTTGTTTCATATATGTATGGCTGCGAGTCTGGTTGGAGAAGCAACAGGTCAATTCCACATGTTCAGGATTTTCCATTAAAGGTTCAAATGACTGGAATTTCTTGTGCTGTAGGCGAGGATTTATATTGTCATTTCCTTCAGGTAACTGATACAAGCAGGAACTTCTTTGCCTTTTTTTTTTTTTTTTTTTTTGCCTTTTTGCCTGTGTCTTCTGATGTGATATAGGTAAATCTGTATAATATATTTAATTACATTTGTATCCAGAAGTTGTTCTGAGGAAAATATCTTTATTTTTCTAATGGACCAATCTTAATGGATAACTTACCTGACATTCTTGGAGATAAAGTTTTAGCAGAAAATACTGAAACCCCTTCAGCAGAGTCACGGTTTTCCAGCTTTCAGTTTCCCTTTAAAATTTTGGTTCTAATTGGCAGGCTGGGAAAAGCTGTCATGTGGACAAGGTGATGTATCTGACCAGTCATTTGATTCTTTCACATGACATATGTGAAAGTCTGAAGTAATGACTTCAGATTGGTTTCATCTTTATTTAGCCCACTAAAGAACTTGTTAGAAGAAAATGGTGGCATTACTTCATGTTTAGGGTTTGAGAATGCCATTGGGTTGGTGAGAAAATCTGCATTTACTGGCTTCCAGTTAGCTGGCACATTTTTCTTACTGTTATGTGTGTTCATGTCTTTTCACTTGCTCTATGTAAGCTTTCTAATATATGGCTTTCTATGTAAGAATATGTATTTTACCTAATCAGCATATCTGTAACCAGGGATGAGGATGAAATATGTATTTTATGCTAGCCAAAGAGGATACCGATATAGCTCCAGTGTATGTGGGAATTGCTTAGATCCTACTGTGCTGAGCATACAGCAATGCTATAAATGGATACCTTTCATGCCCTGTTGTGATATATTACAGGAATTTTGTAAGTCTAACTTAATGAGATCCAAATTGTCCTTCAGAAGAAATCTATGCATCTTCTGTGATGGAACCAAGAAAATATTGATTTCCCGTGGCATTCAGGTCTAGGTCATAACCACTGACATAAGAAATAAAACTGAGTTGACTCTTAGAACGACAGGCCTTTAAAACATATCTCTGTGTATGCATATTTATAAAATGCTTATGTTTTTATGTTTGTAGGCTTATATATATATATATTTAAGCTTCTTGAAAGAATATTTGGGAATGTTGCTATGAGCTGGACATAGAATAAACTATTTGTGACTACTCTAAATTTGTCTGCTGTTTTGAACTCTGCTAGGTCATCTTGTCAAAACACAACTTTGAGCTCTGAAATAAATGAACAGAAGAGAAACAAACATACTGTATTAAAACACACTTCCAGTGTTGTCAGATAATTACCAAAAAAAGTGCCTACACTAGAAATATCAATAACTGTAACGTGTGAGATTTGTTAAAACACGCAAACTCGCTCTCCACTGACTGTCACTAATATTTATTCGTCCAGTGACTGTTAATCACACCAAGTTTACAGTCCCGTATAGCACCTGTCACAGGTGTTGATCATTAATCAGCTATTACAGCAGTTTGTTCTGCTGCTGACAACTTGCAATTTTCTACTGATTCAGCTAGTTTGTCAGGTGGGAATTATGGCATAGCACATGTGACAAAACACATCACACATTTCTCTCTCTCTCTCTCCCCCTCTCCCTCTCTCTCTCCTCTCCCCCCCCCCCCTTTTTTTTTTTTCATTTTCAGGCTTCTCTCTCTTCCTCTCTCCCCCTTTTTAGACAAACAATATCTGGGAACTCAGAAGTAATAAGGCGGAATGTATAATTAATTACCCAGCTTGCTCTAATTAGGGATGAATAAGTTGTGTCCCTCTCATCATCACAAATGTGGTGATGGGTAATACCAGTTTATGCTGTATTAACTGCAAATATGCAATCCTTCTGAGAGCACTTTTGTTGATGAATTTGATGAATGTGACAATAATTAGCAGAGACAGATGAGAGCTAAATTACTACTGACAATGTAATGCTATCCCGCTCGAGGGTCTGAGAACGTGGCAGGCTAACATGGCAGGGACCGGGGCCTCGTTTCTAATTAATAGTCATCTTTTTTTTTTTTTTTGCCAGTGGGGAAAAAAAAAGGAGGAACGGTAATTGTTTTCGTCAAAGGCTGCAGGGAGTTATCAGGGTAATAAAGTTAATTAGCAGAACAAACATCCTTTCACTGCCTTACCAGATTGAGGAAAAGAGGGTAATTCAAACTGCGGAAAGATATGACTAGATGAGATGATAAGGAGAAAAATTTTACACAGGAGGCTAACAGAGAAGAATCATTTTTTTTCTTCATTTCTTTTGGTTTAGTCTGTGGAAAGGAATTATACATTCTCTTATTTCAGCTCATAAAGTTGCTTATGTATAAAACTTTATTGTTATAATTTCTGCAGTGGATGGGAAATGAAGTTAAGGAAGATCATATTACATTGTTTAATTTTTCAGGGCCTTCCAAATAGCAATTGTTTTGTTACATTATGTGCAATTTCCTTTTTATTAAAGTGACTTTTCCTAACATCCACAGCACCATATTGATCTCATAATGTTCTTCAAAAAGAAACCTGTTTTTACTTCGTCTCCAGGTCTTCAATGGACTCATTGAGTGTGGCCATTGTACTAGGTTCTGAAGTAGCTAGCTCAGAGTTTGAATTAGTTGATGGATTTCTTTGAACAGAATTTCTTTTACTATCCTCTAGTGTAAGTATGAAAAGAAAGTCCTTGTTCCTGCCAATGTTAATGCATGTGACTAGCTTTATGCATGAGTAGTCCTATTACACTTGCCTGCATTCACTTGTACACACAGGCAGGGCCAAGGTCCAAAAGGAGGACTCTTTCAAAAGTAGTAACATTAAGGTTTTTAGGTTAGTTTGGATGACAGTTCTTATTCTCACATATTTTCAGTGATCTTCTGGTTTCTCTTGCAAGTTTTTGGCCTACTTCCATGGTACAGCTAGCATCAAATTGTATTATGTAAGCATGTACTAGTAGTACGTATGGGCTTCCAGAAGGTTTTATAAACCCAAAGCGATCTATTCCAGCAAATATGTGTTCACACAATAAAGTATTGGAAAAATTACTGCAGACTAACAAATCAGGTTGTGTTGGCTGCTCTGAGATGTCTGACCATGTTATGTGCTCTTACTGTCCATGGTAAATATGAGTTTGCTCAAGGTAGTCTATGTCTAGGCAGAGATAACTAATCTACCTTGTATTTGCTGTAAAATGAAAACAAAAATATAAGTAAAGGCTAACTAATAAATTGGTGTAAGTTTACAGCCCAGGTTAACCAATGATATCACCTGCTTATGTCTGTACCTTCAGCTACAGCTATTGTATTGTCAACTTACACCATTTTGAAATAACTTCTGAGAGATGTGTAGTCTGCTCCTGGCACGTGTGGTGGGCTGCAGTGTGAGAAGTTCACGTAAAGATTCTGTAGGTCACAGTAATCTGCAGCGCTCTTTCTTCTAAATCGTAGACTGCAAGACATTGAAACAGGATCCCAGTTTGTGGGGTGATCCTGGTCTGATATATTGGTACATGTAATAGACACAGTGTATAAAATTCAGTGAAAGAGTTCCAGAGTTCTGCTGCTAACTAGCCTCTTCCTTCAACACAAGCAGAGTGATCCAAAGATTAGGGCTAGGAAAAGTCTTGGTGAAATTTAGTTGTGACAGCTTTCCTGTGTGACTACACCCAAATTCCTTAGGGTGACCTTCTGAACCCCATGCAAGACACTGCTGAACTTCCTTTAATGTCAGTAAAGCTGGACTTTCAGCCTGGATCTCAGTCACCTTTAGTACATTATAACGTCCCCTGCCTTTACCATCTAGTGCATGTAAATACATGAAGATTGTGAGGCTCTTAGTTGTGGAAACATGTCACATAACTACTTATGGTAGACAAGGAGATTATCCTAAGAAAGTTTCTCATGAACGTTTCTCATAACTGAAGACTATTTTTGCACTAATTTCTCTCTTCCATGCTGCTTTCTGTCTCTTAGCACTTTCTGAGCCAACCCTTTCTCAATCATTTCAGTCAGTGTTTTTTTTTTTTGCACTTCTTTCTTACTGTGCTCATCTCTATCCTATTTTAACTTCCCTCTTCTTTCTTTTTTTCTTGAAACTATCAGATGACAACTTGTACTGTATCAACAGTGCTGGCAAATGCAATTATTGTCATTAGAACAGCAAATCAGTTTCATTTGTAATCACATTGGTGACACATTTCTATATTTGTTAACAGAACTTTTAAAGGAGAGATAAAATATAGAACAGAGATTAGATAATGTTTTTGTCATGGTTCGTTGAGCATGCATTGGCTACTGCAAAGGGCTGCGTATTTTAATAGGTGCGGAACTGGAATACTGGGACTCTGACAGAACAGGTGAGGCAGGTTAGTGTGGAGCAGGTCAGGATCAGATGCTTTTCCACAGCCTTGCTCTTCATTTTTCTGAAACCTGTGCAGGCAAAACTCCATATCAGCAGGTAAAAACAATAAATAAACCATGAGCGAAGTATAATCGAACTATTAAGAAAGAAAGGTACAGTATCTCTTCTCATAACTCTTCACTGTAGACATATTTTAATAAAAATGGCTATAGAGTTGTGTTCATGTGCTGCTTTCTGTCTTCAAACTCTAAATGATCAGTAGAGAAAAATACAGAACTCTAATGGCTGTGGTATTTTACAATCACATTGTTTAAGGATAACTTTAATATTTTCTAACTAATTTAAAATGTCCTCTTTGGAAAAGAATTTCATAGAGCCAGAGATCTCTGTTCCTGCAGGATCAATGCTAAAGGCATCATTGTGTGGAGTACAAAAATACTGTATTGAGGAATGTGTTAAAGCTTACTGGAAAAGGTAGCTCCAAAGGGAAACTCCACAAGGTCCTCTGTCTTTCAACTTCCTAATCCAGAACTTGTTTTTTTCTCTCCTTCTGCTTAATTAAAGCACATAGAAATCTGTTACTATTTTTTTTTCTTTTCTTCTTGACCAGGCCATTCACTTTTAGTTTCTTGCTCAGTGGAGCTTCCTGGAGTCATCAGCATTTGACCTCAAGTCTTTCTGTCTGTGCAAAACCCACTTTTAAGATCATCCGGTAGTTCTGTCCATCTTTGAATCCCTTCACTCCATAGCCCTCCACCAATCTAACATCTTCTGCACGTGTGCTGAGTCCCCTGTGACTGAGCCCTTTTTACCTGCCTAGTGGCATCCAATTGCTTCCCTGGTCTATTCTCTTTGCCTGTTTTTCAGCTTCTCCTCTACCACTCCTATACATGAAACATTTTTTTTCTTGATCTTGTGTGAAAAATCCTGTCCTCCTCTGCACTCCTGTTCCTCATAAAGATCCCTTCTTCCTTTGAAGATTGGAGAAAACAGAAGAAATACAGTTTTAATATGACCTCATTATCAGTCGTAGTCAGCCACCATCACAACAACCCTTTGTGCATATCGTCTCTTTCTTTTTAATGCTTCCATGTTTTTCTGCTATAGCGGCCTGGGAAAAGGGGCTGTATGTTTCTCTTTTTGAAAAGTGCCCAGAGAGCGCCACTGTGTGTGCTAGCAGGTCAGCAATAACTGAGGGAATATTTTAGTTCAGTCAGGCTACTCTTTCCTTGTAGATTTTTTCATTTAGCAGCATGAAACTGCCCTGTTATTTCATTCTTCTTGTTCCTCTCTGACTGCCAACCTTGATGCTAACTCTGATTTTCTATCTTAAAAGTGGTAGGACCACCTGTCCTAAAAGTAGGTATAGACCACCTGTCAATATCAGCTTGATATTATGGGGTTCATTGGTTAAGATTTGTAAGCCTTGTGTCTGTACCTTCTTCACCTGACTCATGAGTCGAGTACCTCATCATGCTTACTGATCCTAGAAGTGATTTCAAGCCATGGATGAACTAGTTTATGCTCTTAAAATCAGGTGTATGTTTAAAATGCGAGGAAGTTGGAATACTTGGCAGAAGCAAGGCAGTCCCTATAAATGTAAAAACCTGTCATTTCTCAAAAAAAAAAAAAGTGGCTAAAGAGACTTCAGAAACTGGTTGAACATACTTTAATTATGAATCTTAGCTTTATTAGTACTTTTGCAAGTATACTTACCACTGCTGAAATCCTGTTCTGTTGATTTTTGACTGTTTATTCCAGCCAACATTTGTTCACAGTATATGGAAGTTTACTTTTAGTCTTAATGCAGATGAGTGTAAGCATACAGCTAAACAAAAAAGTGTTAAAATTAAAAAGACTTTTGATGATAAAATTATTTAAATGTTCTTTTGTGCAACTGAGGTTCTGTAATGCCGTCTAATGAAGTTACAGCACTGCCTAAAACCATTAAAAACTGCATGCAAACAAATATTTGTACACAAGGTGGTGATGTTAGCAACCAGCTTCTTTTTATTAACAATCCACAATAAATAACAACATATTTACTCTCTAACATTTCTTCAGCTAACTTTGGGCTGTCGTATAAGGACAGACCTAAAATATCATCAAGAAGACTGTGAAATGGTCTTTTAAGGTATCAGTGAAAAATAACTGTGGAGTTTAAAAAGTCTTCATATCTTTCAAGGCTTCTCATTTTCTTATGGTATAATTACAACATGAGAATCACAGAAAACTTCAAATTCAATTATGGTAAAAGTAACGTGTATCAGAAAAGGTAGGTAACACAACCTTTTATTAAAAGATATCTTTCATATTTTAAATATTTCCCTTTCTATAACTAACTGGTTTAAAAATAGCAGCAGTTGAGACTGGATGGGAAAAAAGAAAGGTCTTTCTTTTTAAACTGACATAGAACGAGGATAGAGCTAAAACCAAGGAAAGGGGTAATAAATAATGACAACAGATGTTTGTAAACCTTTTGCTCCCATGTTCACTGCTTCCATGTGTTTTCTTGTCTTGATGTGCTGTCAGCCTCCTCTCACCTGGGACTGGTGATATCTTATCAAAGCCTAAGCAGTTCCTCTTCACAACAGGCAGATAATAGTGCCTTTCAATTTATCATACGAGAAGTCTAAAAGAACCATGGGAACGATTGGTCAGGTGACAGTTTGATGGACAGCTTGACAGCCCTTAGAGCATCACGGGAAATGGTTGTCACCTGATTTTTCAGAGCAACTGGGGAGATAACCTTCAGCATGACAGGAAAAACAAAAATCTGAATATTTGTGTAGGGTTTGCTAACAGCCATAATGCTCACTTAAGTGATAATGGGGATGAATTTAGATTACTTAAAATTGAGTTATCTGAGCTGGGATCTGTTTAGCCTGTAAATGTTTTTGACATCTTTAGCTGCTTTTCAATACTTTTACTGAATGTGTAATTCTGTAAAGAGAGGTAATGTGAGGAGTTTAGAGAAGTTATTTGTTGTCAAGGTATCCACGCAAGCAACATACATATTGTTTGCTGAATGAACTCAGGAATAAAAAAAAAAAAAAAAAAGGTTTTTTTTTTTGGTTGCTATACACATTATTTTTCTGACCACCCAAAAAATTAGTTCTTAGTCACTGTGAAATGAATCTCTCTTCCTGGCACTATTTTAGTGTAAACCAGACAGATGTTTGCATCTGAAATGACCCTCACAATGGCCACTGCTGTGGGCTCCTGCTGAGATTAGCAAACAGGTCAAATATTGACCTGACAAAAGAGAATATCCTACTCTTAGGTCAAGACTGAGGCCTTTGAATAGAAAGTGTGTAAATGCTGACATTGCTGCCACGCTGTTTTTACTGCTATGGTAAAAGCAAGATGCAGTTTTCTAGGTAGTGTAGTTCTTGTACTTCTCATAAATAATGAGAATTAAAAAATCTTGAAAAATAAGGTCATAACCATAGGTTTTGAAGCAGAAACTGGATGGCAGAAATGGTTAACAATTAGTTGTTATCTCCAAAACCTGGATTTATATTGCATCTCTGATACATGAAATTGATGTAGAGGTCATTGTCCTCCAAAAGGAATAGAGGACATAGGTGGTTGGACTCTACATGGAAAAAGCCTACGAAGTGACTCAGCTGATCAGTATACCCAAGAAGAGATGCTCTGGCAACCATTCCTATACTTATTTTAAAGCTGCCAGGTTAGTTTGAGCAAGTTAATGAAGTTTCTCTTTTTTTTCTTAATACTGTCTTACTGCACGTTACAGACCGTTTCTGTCAGATTCTTTCCCCATCAATCTCACCAAGATGGTTACATTCCTTCACTCCTCTCTTTGTATTACCGATGTCCACACCAACTTCAACCACGTTGCAGTCTTCTAGTTACCTTCTGTCAATAACCCTTTGGTTTTGAGGTCCTGAATAGCTGAGCTCTTCTTTCAGCTCTTTTCTCATTTGTTTTTCTGTTCCCTCATCTTCATTTCCTCTGTTGTAAGAAAAGTGGCCAATACAACTCCCTAACTGCAGAACTTAGTTTATGCAACTTTCAGCTAGTATTTTGCCAGCTTTCCATTTTAGAGTCCCTCTCTTAAAACATGCTTGAACACTTTCTCTAGTGAAGTTTATAAACCGTATATTTCTTCCATAAGAAGGCTTAATAGCAATACGCTCTTTTCCCTGCTGAGGGAGAAACCATATAGATATATATTTATGATCACTAACTAACAAAATTAAGTAAACATAAATTAAGTTAATAAGACTTTTTTTTCAGTGTAAAATACATTATCTCCTTCTTGTCTATCCAGAGGGTAAATGTTAATCTAATGTCAAAAGTTTTAGCAAGTTATAGACACTGTTGGAATTCTGCCATTAGGAATTTCAAAAGTTAATTCAGAGCATATTTAGTATTTATAATGCTATGTAGATCTATTCTTAGCTAAATTATAAATAAAAATGGTGTTGTCCAGATAATTTAACATATTTCTTACTATGATTTTAACTAGGATATTTCAGTAAAATTGATATATTCCAAAATTTGAAGCGAGTTTACTATTGGGATTGCATTAAAAATAGCTTAGGATGTGACTGTGCAAGCATGCATAATATCCCTACACACGCATCCTACTCTACACTGACTGAATATTCGTACAGCAAGGTACAAGATAATTGCATGCTGGTTGTGCCTGTGGATGTCCACAGTACTCAGTGATACACTGGCTTTGGGCAGGCTATGGCAGATGGTGCGTTTGGATGTGGGTTTTTCCAGATGAAGGTAGAGAAATCTCTCTTTAGGCTTTCACAGCTTGCCGTGTAAATACCATTGTTCCGGTCAGCTCTGATTTATATCCAAGCCTACGGTAAGATAAAAAAGGGCCCTTACCCTTCTGTCACAAACTCTGCTTTGTTGAAGTTTCTTTTGTCAAATAGCTCATACTCTGACTCATCTTTTTTCAATACAGTGTTTAGTTTCAGAACTCAATACTATTTTACTCAAAATATACTTTGATTGCAAAGTTAGAATTTCCTGGGTAAAAATTGCAGACTTACTATTTACTTTAGATTGAGTATATTAAATAGATTTTATATCATTTTTTGCTTATTAGTACTGAAAGAATCATCTTAGTTGTTTTTTCTAAGTCGCTGCTTTTTTTTTTTTTTTGAATAATAACGAAATCTCCTACCGTATATGAATTTAACAAAATATCTCTGAGTGTACCTACTGCTTCTACAGAATGCAAGTTGCAACTGAAGGTTTTTCCCCTCTGCATTTTTGCAAACAAACAATGTGGTTGTCAGAGAACCTAATCAGTATTTGAGCTGACAAACGATCAAACAAAAAAGGTATTTAGCAGGGCCTCTGATTTCCCTAATGACAGAATATACCCATCAAGGAAACTCAGTAGCAGCTGCTCTATTGTGTTTAGGATTTGAAGATGTCTTCGTCTTGAAAAAGTTTGGAGGATTTTCTTTACTTTTACCAGAGAATATGTAAAGAAGTATTTTGACTACTTTTTGGTGTAGGAAGAGAGAAATCAACTGATTAGCCAACTTAATACTACTTTTTGTAACTGTACGTACCAAGTTCTTGAGTTTCAAAACCATGTCTTGTTTGGTAATTGTGATCAGATAATTGTAGATAAGAAATAGGACTTGCTTACTGAGCTCTAATATAACGTCTATCTGGAAAAACTCCATTGTGCACCTTATAGGAAAGACATTGTGCACCTTTTAGGAGAACCCTCATCTAGTTGTGAGTGATAGTTTATTTTCTGTACTTTTAACTCGCATCCACTTTGGATATTAATTATTTTATCTCAGCTGCTTTTATAGCTTAAGTCCCTAACATCAATTGCTATGACGTGGCTTCCAGATAGTTCTAATGAAACAAATATTATTTGCATGATTGGGTGAGCACTGAAAATCTGTTTTTCCCTTGAGGTGGAAAATTGATCTTGTGTTAAACAAGATAGATATTGATAAGATATTGAGCTCAGCTGAAATCAATGTCTGCTCGTAACTGATTACAGAATTCTTTGAGTGACAGCTAAAGGAACACAGTAATAAAAATGTGAAGACTTGAATCGTATGGATGAGGACAAAGAGTAGAGAGAAGAGGATGAATTGTAAAATCAGAGTGAATGACTTGAATAAGAGAGGGAATGCAGGATGAGCCAAAAGTAGTCAATAAATCTGTGGCAAGGAAAAGAAGAAGTGGCTGAGAAGAATGAAACAGCAGATTAGAATGGCTTAAATTAAGAACAGCTATGTTGGAAGTAATGAGAGTAAAAGTTCCCAGGCAGAAAAGCATGCTCATTTGTCATATCCTTCATCCTGTAGTTTTACAGTGTTCTGGTTATATTGACTTCATGTCCATCATTATTATGGAGACAGGGACAGAGACTGAAGTTTGATTTATATTCTGTAGAAAATGAGCTTTGAGAATGTTGTATGGAACATTAGTGAAATCTTATGTTTCTGAGAAAACACACTGCAAATGTACTTACTCTACCTGGAGTTCCCTGAAGAGTCATGACTTTGTGGCTAGTTTATTGCTTTGATTTAACACAAACAGTAGAAAGTGAGATGCAAATATCTGAAATTATGATTTCTTAGTAATGATGAAGAGCGAGTCTTCAGTCTGCAGTCTTCAATAAACTGGAGACAGTGGAGACTTTTTTTCTTGAATGCTTTTGTATAGGATCTTGACATAATCCACCTCATCACAAAGAGCAAGCTGTGTCTGAAGAAATACCGTGTCCTTTGTTTTGCACAAAAACATATTTGCTTGATTGAGTTTAAACTCTGTGTTCTTCATTCTTGAACAGATCTCACCCACCACTGGAGATGTTTTGAAAAGGGGAGTATAGTGACATAGAAAAAGGATAGATCTCTGTGTCATCTACATATTTTTTGATATTAAATTTAAGCCTCTCTCAAGTGGTAGCAGTAACCCATATCCAAAAGAATTCTGAGGTCTTGGAGTATGATATCTGCAGTGGTAGTGGGATTTTACCCATGAAATTAAAGACTGAAAGGTGTTTCCATGTTACATCATTGTGTTACAAGTAAAAAAATTTCAGATTATGAAATCTGTAATATGTTGGTAGAATAAAATATGTTTGACTGGTGATGGTGGCTTGCTGTATTGTGAACTTGCTCTGGAACCAGAGGTTTAATCCTTAGTTATAAGCCAGGATATATGCAGTTTTGGTCACGCTCAGGAGTATCTGGACTGTCTCACCAGATGAGACATTCAGCCACTTAGTCATAAGTGGTCATGATTCCTTACAATTCTTTTACCAGTCAAGAAGAGTATAAGTAGGATTTATCCATCTTGGAGGTGTATTATTTGGAATATTTGGCAGTTTGTGTGTGTACTGAGCTTTAGAAAGAAGAATAGAAGCAGCATTTCTTTGCTGGCATAAGATGATGCATCCTTACAAGATGAGCTTTGTGAGTGTACATATCTACCTGTTTTGAAGTACTTTGCTGCTGCTTTTCAGCATTTGGTGTGTTGCTGGTGACCTGTAGGCACTTAGCTCTACGATGAAGCATTATCTACCACAGATGGCTCAAAGGACGTGAATTCATAGTTTCAGTAGGGGTTATGCTATGAAACAATGATGCATCAGTATGTCAAAGCAGATGACTTCCTCAATGTTTCAGTCTGTTTACTATTGTTGCTGTTGATGTTCGTGCTTCTCTCTCTTCATCCGGCAAACGTTAAAAGAAAGTCATGTATGTGTGCATACATTTATTACATATACAAATGCCCCCTCCCCCCAGATACATATATAAAAATTCTTCAGGATTTATTATAGGAGACTTCAAGACTGGATCGAGTTCATAGGTCTGCTTGAGTGATACGAAATTCATGGAGTGGTCTTAAAGAGGCAATCATTTCCCTAAAACAGTGGCTACATTGTTGAGTCTTGTTTGTTTACGTATAATCAGAAAGTTAGGGTCAGAGTTTAAATGAATTTACAGGCTGACCCATATTTGCTTTTGTAAATCTGAGGAAAATGATTAAAATAAGGCATTTTGGGAATTTTGCCATTTTTGCCTTATCAGCATCCCCATCAGTAAGAAAGTGTCAGTGAGTTTATTTACAAACTCATTATTGTGTCCTGAAGTGGACACAAAATCTATATTAATTTATTGCAGGAATGATTAATTCAAATTAATTTATCTTAATTGAGACACCTTTTTGGATTTGATATTTGAAGAGTAGATTAATTCACAACCATCTGTTATCTTATCTTGCCCTGGTTAACGATAGGCCCAGCAGTTTGGGGAAATGAAATGATCAGGCATGGGGGTCACTGTCATTATATGGATCATTTCATGTGATGCAAATGAAGTCAGGTACATCACTGCCACTAATACTGCATATAGTTTATTTAGTGAAGGCTCTCACATTGACCAGTTTCAGTTTCAGTTCAAAAGGGTCATTGTTGTCTCTAAGGGTGTTTATTAGGTATTAGCCACATGCAAGGAGTAAACAGTAGGTGTGGTATCTATTTTCTTTTGTCTTCTTGATTCCTTAGACAGTTCTTGCAAATTTGGGCTTTGGTAGGGAAAGAGGCACATTCTATGGGAGATGTTCTGAAGGGAAGAAAGGTTACCCAGTTAGCCATACATTATTATGAGCTGCAATTGCACAACTTCTTGGCAGCTATAAATGGGATTGATATGCAGAAAAGGTGATTTAATTCTTGAAGTGGGAGTGCTAGAAGCACAGCAATGTAAAGATGACGATAATGTTATGTTAAACATATTGAATTCAGGAAGAGACAGCTACTATGCAAATTTTTACTGTGAATCTGCAAATACTGACCCAGTTACATTTGTGCTTTTTTTTTTTTTTTTTTTGATTTGTTTGGTCTCTAATACTTAGTATCAGTTTGGTTTTTTACTTATTATACCTGTCTTTCACCATTCAGGTGTTGAAAAGAAACCCCCAGAACCAGTGCAAAGCACTGTCAGAGCATGATAAATATCCTTTAGGAGAAATGAAATTTGGGATGTGTTACCTCTCTGGCACAAGTAGAAACTTTCAAAAAATGTTGCTTTTTAATTTTGCTTACGAGGAGAAGCTTTTACTATAAGACTAAATGCCTTTTCAGAGATAAATTAAAACTTCAGCGCCTTGCAATGTAGAAGTCTTCTCTACTTAACCAAGATGGGAGCTGAAAAATGAAGTGACTTAATCAGTGCCCTGTAGTGAGTCTTCGGCAGTACCTGGATTCACTTGCAAGCATCCTACTGTCCACACTCATCTGCTTAATATATTCCATCTCATACTGACTGTAGCTGTAACACTTCCACTGACATTATCCCTGGCTTGCACCTGTTTTCCAAGGATCAGTTCTAGTTGTGGATGTTTCATGAAGATGTTCACATTTTATTAGCTTTCACTGCAAATGGCCCATGCAAATATTTTAATATTCTCTCTCCTTGACTAAACAGTTTAAGCCTACACCAAATTTATTAATATTATTATTATTTTGCTAATGCGCTATATTCCATATTTGATAGTAAGCAGTTTCACATCTGTGGCTGAATGATAGAAGCTAAAGCTGATATGGATTTTCTATTTTCCATCACTCCATATCATTTGTGAACTCTTTAGTTCTGTAAAAGATCTGCTTTAAATAAATAAATGTATCCTGACTAATCCTCTTTGAATAAGTGGAAAGCATTTAATCCCATGATTCTGTAAATCCAGGGTAGCTGTCAAATTGTGTGTTCATTTTTCTGTATTATCTAAATCGGTTTGTATCAGATCTTTCATTGACAACAACAGTTTGTTATTTGGATTAAACACCTCTCATGCTCTATAACCTTTCATTTAAGAGTCATTTGCATCCCTTTTTTTGGCTGCTACTTCAATCATCTGTATTTTAACAGTTCTTTAGGAATATTTGCTGCTAAATATTCACACTGCTTTTTTTTTTTTTTTTCAAATTGCTAACACTTCTTCAAGATCTGGAATTCAAACTATTTTTGTTTGTGTCACCAAGAGGCTGAATTCATTTATCAGTTTTCAATTTAAGAAAATAAAAATAGATGATTCATGAACTTCATTTCAAAAATTTTAAAAGTGGTTCATTAATTGAACAGCAGCTGGGGGGAAAAACTAATCAGCTCATTTCAACTGGAATAGCTCATTATCATTTTGTCTGATGAAATCTTTGGAGTCTGGTTTTGTGGGAAATGGGTCCTTCATACAGTTGCCCCTCAACTGCCTGGAGAAAAGGTCAATTGCGCCCCATACAGTAATTAAAACTCATATTAGGAGATGTATTTCCATTTTTACATTGGTAGGGATAGAAGCCCTCTTATCGCCTTTTGACATGAAGAAGATGTTTGGGTTTTTTCAGTTCTTCAAAATATTTTTTAGTGGCTCAGACTGAGAGATTGACTTATAAAACAATCAATTTGAGATGTCTTAGTAGGTGAAGCACTTATTTCTGCTGTTAAATCTCTTCATCTTGTCTGCAGAGATGTAGAGAATTTTATTATCTCAATTTTAGCTGGCAGTATCCAGAGTTGGGCAAGACAGTAGTTTAAGAATCAAGGAGATTATGGAGATAGTACATATAATGCAAACTCATAGGTTACTTCCTGAACTTTGCAGTCTTGATATCATTGGTGTAGTGCAAATCTTGTTTTTAAAATGTTTCCTGAGAAATAATATAGACTCGTAAGTAAAAGCAGAAAATGGAGAGTAAAGAATTCTGGATTCTTTCCTCTAATGATGTTTGAACTACGACAAACCTCTTTTGCCTCATTGTGTGACTGTTAAAATTAAACTTTCCTATAGCCAGTTTTGTTAAGGTGATATTAGTTATTTCTTCAAAAGTGCTTTGGAATCATTATGTGAGATGCGTGAGAGATGTGTATAACCATAGTAGTCATAATTTAAGTATTGGATTTGTAATGATTTTGTCAGTGATCAGTGTTGCAGTAGAGTAACTAAACTGCATAACGTTTAAAAGACAAACTTCTCTAGTTCTTCAATGTTAAAATATACAAGCACGGTTGTGTTTTATTTCTTTTGGCATATGATTATAGGGTAATTATAAAAGAAATCGAAGTCATTTTTTTCATTATCTTGGAGACTAAATATGTTTAGAACTTAAAATAAACACTGTTAATTGATTGTACAGGTTTTCAAGTCTGTCATGTATCTATAAAGTCTTTCTCTTTCAAAATGTGCATGCCAGCATAACATGGTTCAGGTCATGAATAACTAGTAAAAACTTTTGAAACCCCAACACACTACTTAGCTGAGTAGTCATTTGTATGAATTACATTTCCCGTACATCTGTTGTAAAGTAATTGATGAAAAATCTTCTAGAAAATTTGCAATTTTAAATTGCAAGTATTGAAAGTATTGAAAAATAAATGTTTTGTTTGAGCTTCTACTCTGGTGCAAGCTTTTAAAATGAGAAGTAAGACTGACTATATAAATAAATTCTAATTAAGATTGCTTAACTCTACTTAAGCTACGAAAATATATATTTTTTGAAACTTTTTTTCACAACAAATAATAAATTTCTTCAAAAAGAAGATCTGTATTTAGATTAAAAGTATTTTTTAAGTGGTTAATTTTCTCTATGGAGAATTAAAATAAAAGGATTTTACTTCTAATCTTATTTTTACATGGTGGTGGGAAATATTTGCTTTAATCCTCATATTGTGCCCATGTTGTTTGTAAAAGCTTGTGTTAGCACACACTGAAAAACTTGAAAAAGTTCTTTCTGGTTCTCAAAATTATAATTTCAGTTAATAACACCACCACTTTTTAACAACAAAAACAACTTTCCATATTATTTGCCTTTTAAATTCTGAACCAATAGAGTGCATTGGATTATATTTTCTAGTTTCTCTCTGCCACCATGAGGGCAAAAATTTACTTTTCCAGGAGTTTCGTATGTAGAAGCGGAAAACTTGGCGGTATTTGGAGTGCTTCTTAAATATGTGCTAAAACTCTGAGATGCGTCAGTAGCACAATTAAATCAAAATCTGTGCTGAAGGTTATTGGCCTGGTTTCCCTCTGGCTTCTCGGTACTTGAGAGGAAAATCAAGCTCTTCACTTCTCTCTTGGAAGCGCCAAATGGGAAGAATGAGACTGTTTGTCCTGTGTAAATAATAAACATTAACTCAGCCCCCAGACCAAACAGTATATACTATTTACATTTAGGATACCATCTTGTGTGTAGTAAATATGGGATGAAGAATAATCATGGAGGACAGAGTTTGGAAACTATTTAAGTCTGTCCTTTTATGTACACATGCGATATGTTAACCTGATATAATGTGGGTTTAGCCTCTTCTGTTTATCCCTGGATTTTCAGATATTTTCATAATAAATGATCTGCTATGATTTTGTAAATGTGTAATCTTACCCTACAAACAAACAACCTTGAGCTTTATGTATTCACTATAGGAATAAAACTGTTATTTAACTGTGGGAAGATGATCTAGAATTCAGGGATATTGCACAATAAATCATTAAATTTGTAGTATGTGGTTCTCAAAATAAATTGTCAGTTACCCTATGAATTTAAGTAATTTGTTGCCGTTGATATACAGTTTCATTGTTGCACTGCTTTGCAGTGAAGTACCTTATCCACCTTCTTCTAAAAACTCTGTAATTTGATTCTGCCCTTATATCAGCAGCCCCAGAGGATTGTCTGCTTTTCTTTAATTGTGCTCTTCGAAAGACGGCTTTGTGCTTTGAGCTCTTTCTAATAATTATATTTTATACCAACGTTGTTGATACGAAAAACAAGCTTGAAAATAATAGGATATAGGTAAACAAAGTTTTTCAGTGACTTTCGTGGCATAATATGTCAGGGAGTTTAATGTGAACTTAGTTCTCCCCTTATAATTACCTTAATCATGGAAAATTCATGGCTGGGAGGGCCATATTAGAATCACACTCTAATACAAGTTTTATGGGCATGATGAAAAAATAGAAAAAAAGATTATATTTCAAACCCTTCAGGAAAGAATCATATCCTATGCCAGTATTTGTGCAAATAAGAGTATTTAAGAGTTTTTATTTAATAAGAGTATTTAAGAGTTTTTAGTGATCTCTGTTTTGGTTTTTGTTTGTTTGTTTGTTTGTTTTCATGCGGGAATAACCTAGATATGTTTGTTGTTTGTTTTCATATTTAGTGAAAATTGGAAGTTTTATTCAAACAATGTGTTTTTCACTATGCATTCCATTACTAAAATATACATATTTTTTTCCAGAATTTCAGAACATACTTAGTACAGGAATTGTATATTTTATACTATTGTCTTGGAAGCCCAGAGTGAGAAATTGGCAATGGTCACATGAAAAAAGAAAGTGGTTCAAGAAGTTCTGTTTATTTACTCAATATGTGTGAATCAGGTAACATGGGTGTATTTTTTTTAATGCATACCAAATTTTCAGAGTAAGGTATTTGTAATGTCTGTTTCTAAACAGTGCAACCTCTTCTACTTCAAATGCCATCATGAAATTGTTTTGTCCATGGACATCTCTATTCCCAATAACAGTGGTGTTTGCTTAAATGCTACTGAGGTGACAGACACCTGAAGAGAAGCAACTGACAAAGTGATGCGAGAAATATGCCCCAAATTTGTGTTCTTGCAGAATTTCAGAGCACTGTAGAAACAGAATATGTGTATTCTTAAATTTCTAAAGTACTATAGTTTTGCTTTCACATTGGTGTGTTTTTCAGTATTGCATTTACCAGGAGCATTAGAGAAATTGGCGCTGCTGATCTTTGCAGTTTCAACTTCATGTCATCAGGTCCCCTTAGCAAGGGACTGGCATAGGAGTCTGTCCCTAAGCACCTCTCTGCAGTGACCTGGCTTCAGTGGTCCCTGCGGTATCGCTGTCATCACACTTAAGCGTGTGAAATGTCCACAGTACAGAGTGTAAATGACGGTGACAGATGTGTAGTAGTGACTAAGGCAGTGAGGTGTGATGGCTTGTTTAGGTGATTCACTGGATATAATTACCTGAAAGGAAGTTTTGTCCTAGAGAAGATGTTCAGAATAAGCCCCTGGGCTTAATTATGACCACAGTTTTTATTCATTTGTTTGCTTTGCTGGGGATCCATGCGAATGAGAACTTCTTCCCATCTAAGCCAATAGCTTTGTGCAGTCACTGGTTGCTGCCCAGCAGTGGGGACCTCCCTGAGGAACTGTCTGGCCTGCCCAAGGCAACAATGCAATATAGATGATTTCAGGGCAGTGAAAGACTGAACACACAGCTGCTGTGCACTCCAGGTCTATGCAGTTAACGATGAAAGGTGAAGATGCTTACTCGCCCAAACACTGCCCATATTTAAGTGTTACTTTCATTTTTACCCATAGACTTTGGTAGCCAAATCCATACCATAAATCCATCGGGTAGGGAAATGCATATTTTTGAACTGAATTGACACCGCTGGGAAAATGTTCTATTTTTGATAGACAGGCAATATATGCTCTGTAAATCAGCTCCCAGTACCTTCACTAAGCACTCGATTGACTTACTGTCTCTCATTCTTGTCATCTCCTTTTCTCACATTAAAGCAGAAACCATGCTTCAATTTATTAAGATTTTTTAGATCAAAGCCTTAGAATTTGTACAAATGAAATTTTGCTAAAGCAGAGAAGGAATGGAAACTTCTCTATTTTAAATAAAAATTCAGTGGGCATAATTAAGATGACAAGTGACTGCTCTACGTTTCTTCAAGAATCTGAAAGTGAAACAGATTGTAAGTAAAAGAAAAAATATATATTATTAATTTTATTCAATTTGGGGAAAAATAGAAGAACAGCAAGATTTAGATTTTTAAAAAATCAAATTTAACCAGGTTACAATATTCATGAAAAATTGATATTTTATGCAGAAAAAGTCCTGTGGTTAGGTTTAGTCGGGAATTAAATTTTGCTAAACACTTATGTCTTCTCCTGGGAATATACTACATTTGCTGTGTTATTTTAAGTGACTTTAAAAGTATCTAGGCTTCTCTATTAAAATAAAATTCATAATTAATTACCTAAATAAATATATTTTGCTCTAAATTCTGTGAATTACATGTTGATAGTCCCCTCTAATGAATTAGAGACCTTTGAGAACGGAGCTTGTCATTAACACACATCATCAGCTGATGCATTTTAATAATACATAGTGTTGGAAGAGAGAGGAAGTGTAAGCTACTGAAGCTTACAAAACCAGTTCCCTAAAGCTTTCATGTTTTATTTGAGCATGTGTTTTGGAAGTGGTGGTGTTGACACTGGTGGCACTAATCTCTTTATCTTGTTTCAGTTAAAAGGATATTTGAATATTATTTTTGACAAACTTTTATCTAGCCTCAAAGGAGTTCCCTTGTAGCAGCTACAGAGAAATTGCCATAATAAACACATCGCATGGTACTTACATCATACATTATAGCCACTGTTGATGTACTCCAAGAATGCAAAATACACCCATAGAAATCAAATGAGCTTGTGTTCAGTGCCAACTTTTTTTTTTCTTTGCAAACCAAGCTGTGTGAATTCCGTCAGCTATGTAAAGGAAGCTGCATTAGATTATTCAGTAATTCAGTTAGAAATACAATACATTTAGGAGACAACCAGTTATGGCAGTTTTATGAAAGACCTTCTGTGAAAACACGTCCCCTTTTCTTTACATCAGTTTTACTATGTCAAATCTCTGGGCTGGCATTCTATCAAACCTTATTTTATATACCTTAAGTGGTATATAAAGTTTCTCAACTTTTGGTACATCAGAGAAGTCCCATTCCTCATTAGAAAGTGGATTCTGAGACAAGAATTGTCTCAGAACAAGAATCGCCTTGTTCTTGACTGATTGATTTAATCTTGATATTAACCTGTATAAAATATACAGGTTGCTCCTCAAAGCAAAGCATCAGTGGTCAGGTGTCATTATTTGCTGCTCAGTGCTTGGTACCCCATGGTCTCCTTTAGAGAGGGTACATTGTCAAATTCAGCACTCTCCTTTTGTGTTTTCTGATGTTGTCAGAGAGGGCATTCAAAAATGAAGTATTTAGGGCTTCTGGTCCAGAAGACTATTGTTCTTCCTAGGGGCTTATTGGTAGATTCAGAACTGATGTTCAGAATGAATTTTGTATGAACGACAATTCTAAATATTTTTGTCTCCTCCTCAAACCCATGTCTTAAAAATCAATGCCTAATATACACTGAACTAATATCCTCTCACTGTCTAAGTAGTCCTTGAGTTCACCAACTGTTGAGGAAAAACTATCATAGTCTTTGTATTAAGCTATGTGACCTGGTAGGGACTGTCATGTGTAATAGCAGTGGCACTTACCTTTCTGAAAGTAAGCAAACCAATGTTCTGTTGTATTTTCAAACAAGCTGCAGCAGTCTGAAGACATCCCCTCTCTTCTGTATTGACAGTTGTCACTGCTAAGTCCTTGCTACACATGCTGTCCTTGTTCATTCTTTCAAACACAGCACACAGAAGGAGCAGACTAAACACACTTGGTAGCTGGTTTGAGAGAAATGGCAATATGGGAAAGAGTTTAAGGGTATATTTTGAAGTAGTACAGTATGATTAAAAATTTAGTTCATAATAAAATCATAGAGCTCTAACTACTGACTGAAATCCATCAGCTTTCTTACACTGAAAATCTTTCCATTAATCTATATTATATCAGTTGAGCTGATGCCTGTAAAAATTCAAAAATCATATTGATGGGTGTTGGTGTTTAGATTGATAGAAACTTTTATAATATTGTGTGTGTGTGTGTATATATATATATATATATATATAAAAAAAATCCTTAGCATTTTCAGAGAGTAATGCCTGGACTTCTCAGAGCTTCCTTTTTTCTGGGACCCTTAATGGAAAGTTCTGTTATCTTTTTGACATAAAATAGTTTGCTTGGATACTTCTACTTGGAGCAGTCGTTGTGTAAGTTACCTATCTACTTCATAAAGATGCAGTTAACATTTTTGCTATTCTTGCAGCACTTCTCTTCACAAGCAGTCTTGAATATGACCAAGGCCTTAATTTATCTAAACTAAACCCAACCTCTGGTTTAGCGTAGTAAGGTATTCGTTGTTTTTTTGTATCTGTTTTTTGAGATTTGACAACCAAACATTATGTATTTAGTTTGTATATGTGCATTAGGTGTTTTATAGGAAATGTATATGTTTTATATCAATTACGAAGCCAAATGAAGCATCCCAAAATAAAGCAGAGGTGATGGGTGGTTTTCTGGCTCCTATTCAAAACACCTGTTATGTTGTGAAGTACGTATTATGAATGCTTGGTAACAAAAAGGCAGACATCCTATATTATAGAAATACTTAAAAGCCTGCACCCAGAGACAAGGTAAAGAAACTAGAGGTGATTTTATATATGTAGTCCTTCCTGTCTCCTTCACCTCTCCTGGGAAGGAGCTATGACATAACAGGATTTGAAGGTTACTCTTCAAATTTCCTCTCACCTTCAAGTGAGTAACCCATGTCATGCATCAGAAAGCTGACATCTTGACATCTAGTGATGTATTTCAAGATGGATTGAAATAAGTCTTTTTGTTAGAGAGAAGTGGAAATCAGACTTGCAAAAGTTAGAATTTAATTCTATTGTATTTTTTATTGTTTACATTTTCAAACCAATGTTCAGGTTAAGATAAAGCTGAACTTAAATACAGTTGCGTAACAGCACATTACAGCTCTGAAAGCCTCTAGCTGAAAGTTTTCTTTTGTGAAGATCGGCTGTATCTTTCATTTCTTGGATAATTAAACTGATTTCTTGCTGGGAAGAATGTTATATTTTTTCAAAACTATTGAAAATTAATCGCATGTCTTAAAGTACTCAATAAATATTGCAAGTAAATATTTTGGGGGTTCATCCTGTAAATGATTAACAGAGCCTTTTTTCAGTCTCTGAAAAGATAACTAGTCTAGGAAATATTGCTGTGAGAAATATTCAAAAATAAATGCATATGTGGGCAAAGAAGCATCCTAGAAAAAAATATGAATCTGACAAAGTCTGTTTTAAGATGGTTACAGCTGATTTTAGTTAAAATTTTTGCCAACACAAATTCGTACTACAGTTGTGGTTAATTGTTTAAAGTGCAATTTTAAATTAGTTAGAGATGACCCTCAATATATTTCCTTGTTATTCTGTTTTCTCTTTTCAAATCATATTTACACTAACTCCGCAATTTACTGATTTAAGACCAGCTATTTCTCACTAGATATTGGTACACAGGCATAGAATTTTTTGAGAAAAAAACATAAATGAGACAGATGAACAAGATGAGTTTACATCAATAATTTCCTTACCAGTACTCTCATCATTGTCGTAAAACAAGTGAGAGGCATTACCTTCTGTATTTTCTTGTACTCTTCTTTCCCCTTCATAATAAAGTGTTCTTTGCTCCCAGAAGTCTTTTTGATAACAGGTAATTCTTTTAGGTCAGCTTTTGTCTTTTGTTGAAGGATAAGTTTTTCAGACTCTTCTGATTCCTTTCTATCCATCTCTTTGGAATAGTACAACAGTGTAGAGAGACCTAGAAGTGCAGCTGAGTAAAAGGGTTAAAAAAAAAAAAAAAAAAAGACAAGCATTTGTTTACTATATGACCTTTGGTTCAGGTTTGGCATGACCAATGTTTGATACTGAGGAAAGTGTCCTCCATGAGCCACCTCTTTAAGAAGAATCTGACCAAGCTAGTAGTATATAAATTACATTAAAACTTCATTCCTGACTAAATTAGTGAAGAAGACTTGAAGACTAGATGGTCCTGGTGTTTGGTTATAACCAAAACACAGGGAAGCTTGTATTTCAAAGCCAGAGGTACTGGTGTCCTGAAGTGCCAAAAGCTCATAGTGATTATCAACATACAGAAAGTACTACAAGTTTTAAAAGACAGAAATTGAACTGGAGAGGATCTGCTAGTCCTTGTATCTTGTACTGGAAAATAAGCAGGCTTTTATGGCATTACAAAAACTTTGAACCACACAAATATAGCAAAGTTGAATTTCTTTTTTACTATTTATTTAAATAATAAGAAATAATGAGTCTATTTTTGTTTTCATTTCAAAGTGCTTTCCAAGAAGGAACAAAAAACAATAAATCATTCTCTGTCTTTCTCAGCAGTGTATTTAATGCTCTGAAAACTGCACTTAATTGTACAGCAATCAGAAGTTTTCAATATCTTTCTATGCAGGAGCTAAAAATTCTGTTAAAAGTAAGAGGGTTTTGCTTTTTCATAGAGTGGCCTCTCTTTTCCATCTCAACATCACTAAAACCAGCCATGGA